>NW_009212179.1:89841-94088 GCF_000690835.1 Fulmarus glacialis
TTACACGTAGGAGACATATTCAAAGAGAGACTCGAGTTACATCCACTCTGAATAGATTTTGTGTGATTATAATTCGCTAAAGTAACCCTGAACAGTATAGGTTATCCTGTGTAGAGTGGGGACTCAGTGCTGGTATCTTCTGGGAGAGATAGAGAGTTTATTGTCATGTGTTATGCTGTATTTCACTTGCTTTTCTCTGGTTTAGGTGTGAAGCTTCCACTGAATTGTATAGGATCTATTTCTTTGAGACTTCTAGATAAAAGCACCATCTTTAAAACAAACTCATGACTTTCACTGAGATTTAAGAAACATCCAGCTTTTGTACACTACTGCTAATGTTCTTAAATAAAAAGTGCAATTATAGTTACTATATAATGCTAAAACATTTCATAACAAGAAACCCCCCCCAACAAACCAAACAAAATAATAATTCCTGCCATCTCATGTTTCCTCTATTTTGTCGGTACTTGCTCTTTTAGTGCCCTCCTGCCTTGAGTTCTTAACGTTTCTGTTTAATGATCTTATTTATAGAATCCCCACTCTGGCAATTTGAAAACAGGTTTTAGTGATAAATTCTTTTTAAAGTGTATGTGTTCAATTAAATATGTAACCAGATGTTATTGGTAAGCCTCCTTAGGTAGCAGCCTTTGTTTTACTTCAGCCACTGGGAATACTGTATCTCCCATCTCACTTTTACTCAATTCTATCAACTGTTCACATTTTACAGCCATTACTTTAACTTCTTCCCGTGCTAAGTTTCTTGTATCCTCATGCATACAAATATTCCTCATAAGGCCTTGCTACAATCAGAATAAAAATTACTATTAATATATTAAAATTCTACTAATATAACTATTGCAGTAACTATTAATGTAATTTTTAACTATCTGTTCAGCATACTTAAACTGAAATAGTTGTAGAAATAAGTCCAGCTACAAGCATGTCATCTTTACTAGCACCCATACAGGTTTAATTCCTTTCTTCCTGTTCTGCAGCTGTATAGAGGGCAGTGGGCAGCTGAGGTCCTTCTCCACACAACAGATGTAGCTAGGAACAAGAAGACATGTCTCCATTAACTGATGGTCTTGCTAATCTTTCCTCTGTTTCTTACACTGAAGAAGTCAAGTTTGTGAATATCACTTAAATATTACTTAAAAACCAAAGCAAAACAATCCAAAACTAATGTGGGAAAGGCAGGTATTGGAACCTCTGGGTGATCTGCCTTTCCCTTGGATCCTCTCCTTGCTGTCCTTCATAGTTCTGTTTCAAAGCAAATGCACCAATGCATCTGCTTGCAGGCCTCTGGTAAACATTCTGACGCCTGCCTCAGAAGAGAGCACTGCTGTGAAGGAAAATGCACTTGTATGCACCATGGACAGATTTGAATTAGATACAGTTTTATCCCTTTGGAGGGGAAGCGTGGGGTGGGCAGCGCATCTTTTCCAAAAACATTTAAATGAGCATGGAAGAAGTGCAAACTTTCTTCAACCTGGGTAAAGGAAATGCAATCTGCAGCATTTAGCAGAAATCTCATTAAAGAGAATTCAATAAAAGGTTAGCTTCTAAATTCATTTCAACTCATGAACGAAAGAGCCTTTTCTGTTAATCCCCTTATTGTGGCATAGGTGCTTGCTGATAACTGGAGGAATTTTAGTCCAGATGTTACACGATATCCTGGAGTAAAGCAAGCTTTGGATCATTTTCTCTTCCCAGGTTGGGCTGGTTTTATGGTTTTAGGAACAGCTTGAATATGTTTTGTAAAAGTGCAATAGCACCTGAAAAGCTGTATCATCATGATTTAGAGGTTTTAAAAATATCCCTGTTGTTAATTTATCATAAAACATCATAACAACATTTTAATGTGGAATTTCAATGTTATGTTGGTTTTCATGAAACTTTTCTTGTCCTTTTAGGAGACTTTTATAGATCTTGTAAGAGAATAGAGGCAGCTGCCCTGAGGCTGTCAGTGTTACTTTCAGAGACTGAGGACAATTAAAATTGTATTTCTTTTCAGTCATATAGTAAGTACATAAATTAGGATTTTCAGTTTAAAATACAAAGACTTATTAAAGATGAAATGCTGTTTGAATGTCAGTTGGAACATATCTTCTGGTATAGCAAAAAAAAAGGGTGTTTTTTGATAAAACTTTGCGTACTGAAGCTTAAAATCCAACAAAATCATATGCTGTGACTTTAAGACAAAGCACTATCTGTTGAGAGGCTTCATTCTTGGTGATGCTGGATATCTTCTTAGAGGTGCTGAACTCCTTCAGTTATGATAGAGTTGATTGTTTTAACAACTACTTAAAAAAAAGCTGTGGGTTTGTTGTTTTTTTATGGTTGGGTTTGGCCCAAGAAAGGATTCAGTTAATAAGATATGGGATGACCAAGCAACAAGAAAATCATACAATTTAGTGGTGCAATACATGACTCTCATTCTAATTGTACTTTTCTTTACCTTTATTCCATGTATACAGTGCTGAATTTTGAACAGGTTCTAAAATTAAATTATTTCTTTTTCTGAATGAAGGTTTTCGATTATTATATCTGTTACTGTATTGTATAGAGCTATTATTTACATGATGTTTGCACTTAGTGCACTTCAACTTGGTTGAGACTTCATTGTAACCATCTTTTGTAGAAACACAGAGTCAGTAGTAATTCCCAAAGTTTTATTTTAAATTAGAATTTCAGTTATCTGTTCTGGGTGATAGAATATATTTGCAGTTCATGGCTTTCCTGCAGAAAAATCACAACTCATTCAAGTGTCTCCCCCATTTTCAAAACTGCTTACCATATAATACCTTGTTCATGTGTGACCTAAAATTCAGTAATTTTGTAGTCTTTCTGTGACTAGAAGAGAATGGGAAGTGTCACGCAAAATATGCTGTGAGTGACACAGTATATGAATGGGATGTGAAAATTTGAATTTTTCCTCATTTTCATTTTTACCTTAGTTTTAAACCACAGTTTGTTTCTGTCTTGCCATATTTACAGAAATTAATAGGATTGTCTTACTGGATTTTGTTTAAACAAGAACTTACTGTTGAAAAGAAGGCTGATTTAGGAATAATCAGGAAAACAAAGATAAATGCTCAGTCTGCTGGATATAAAGAAATCTCAGAAATGAACCTGAATTACAGTTTTTGAAGAAAGTTCTATTATTGTGCTTAGAATATTTTGGTGCTTCCTGGAGGGTAAGTACAGCTTGAGTTACTGTCGTGGTTTAATCACAGCCAACAACTAAGCACCACCCAGCCGCTCGCTCACTCACCTGGTGGGATGGGGGAGAGAATCAGAAGAGTAAAAGTGAGAAAACTCATGAGCTGAGGTAAAGACAGTTTACTAGGTAAAGCAAAAGCCGCACACGCAAGCAAAACAAAACAAGGAATTCATTCACCCCTTCCCATCAGCCCACAGGTGTTCAGCCATCTCCAGGAAAGCAGGACTCCATCACACGTAACGGTTACTTGGGAAGACAAGCACCGTCACTCTGAACGTCCCACCTTTCCTCCTTCTTCCCCCAGCTTTATATGCTGAGCATGACGTCATATGGTAGGAATATCCCTTTGGTCAGTTGGGGTCAGCTGTCCCAGCCGTGTCCCCTCCTGACTTCTTGTGCACCCCCAGCCTACTCACTGGTGGGGTGGGGTGGGAAGCAGAAAAGGCCTTGACTGTGTGTAAGCACTGTTCAGCAGTAACGAAACATCCCTGTGTTATCAACACTGTTTTCAGCACAAATCCAAAACGCAGCCCCATACTAGTTACTATGAAGAAAATTAACTCTACCCCAGCCAAAACCAGAAAAGGAAACAGCTGTGCCTTTTTTGTTTGTTTGTTTGTTTTCATGGATGCCAGATCAAGCATTTGGGCATCCTTATTATCCTACTGCTAAAAATGCTGCGGAATAACTGAGGGAACAATCCAGAAGGGCTTACTGAAATATTAACTATTGTTTTTAGTGTAATAGGTCTCAAAGGTTTCTTTCAAGGACCAGTCTTCCCATATAATAAGAGCCTTTCCTGCTTCCTTTTAGCACACACTGTTTTCCTGCAAGGGTCTTATCTTCCTTGGAGAAACACACAGCAAGCTGCACTGACATTTTGCAAAAATGGTTAGTAAAAAATTATTCTGGTTAGGTATAATCACACTCTTAAGGGAACGCCAGTGTGCTGTCTTTTATAGAGTCGGTTATTCCAAAGCCACATTGAAAGGGGGGGGTTGGTCTCTTCTGCCAAGCAACGAGC
>NW_009212179.1:94201-113943 GCF_000690835.1 Fulmarus glacialis
AGTGGTGGAGTCACCATCCCTGGAAGTATTTAAAAGACGTGTAGATGAGGCGCTTAGGGACATGGTTTAGTGGGCATGGTGTTGTTGGGTTAATGGTTGGACTCGATGATCTTAGAGGTCTTTTCCAACCTTAATGATTCTATGATTCTATGATTTATTGCTTTATACCTTAGTGTAAATGGAGATATTTGGTTATATAATCTCAATTTTGAGTTTTCTGTTCTGTGTAAGTACAAGTTGCAGAGCGGCATTCTGTAGTTAAATAAAGAGCAATTCATAGGGCCTGGAAATCTAGAATTTTCTGTGGCATCTTCTATTCTTGTCGTCTAAGTTAGCTTTAACTCCTCTGCATCGAAAATGGAAACATTTGGTCAAGAATTGTAATAGATTAGTTGCAGAAGTGATAAAATTTTGGCTTAACTTCCTATTTCTTGACCTACAAGGAAAAAACCCTTTGATTGGGGTGATTAATCATGCATGTCTTCATTAGATTTTGGAAACTTTTGGAATCAAATAAGTTCAAATTTTTTACAAGGGCTTGTATTTCAATCTTAAAAATAATACATTCCCATAAGGGAGACATCTGTTCAACTGCATCATTTTCCAGAATGCATAATTTCTCAGAGTTCTTAAGTTGATAATATGTGGTAAATTCCTCCATGTATAATATATGAATCAGGATATGATCCTGAAGTTTGTGGGAGGTTTCCTAAAGTTGAAGGTTAATGCAAAGTAGGAACAAGCACCTAACTGTGTTGCTGAGCTTTTTTAATTGATAAAGTTTTGAATAAAACATAAGATAAAGACTCAAACCACACAGTTAAGCAATCCTTTCAGTACTGTTGGGGCAAAGAAGTTATATTACTAAGGATTAAATATGAATAAATACAGCATATAATGAATTGTTATATTTAAACCTTTAATGTAACAGCTTTACAATACAGAAAAATTAACAGGAAACTTCCTCTTTAAAAGCATGCAGCTGAAAATACCAAACCCAAATCCCCCAACGGTAGTGGAAATGCTAGCGAAAGTCTGCCAAAAGGGGGACCTTTGCTGAATATACACTGTTCAGAACACGGCAGGGTCTGTTATTTATACTAGTTAAGTGGCATCGCTGTTTGCTTGAAAATGCAAGCTCTTTAATGTATTATAGTTTGGAATATGAAATACCAACTATTAGTGTAGTCCTGCAGGATAACTCTAATCAACCTACCAAAGGAGCACTGTAGAAATATACTATTCATTGGACATGAAATATGACTGGGGAGGAACAGGAATGGTGGATGTTGATCTGACTACATGAAACATTTCAAAAAATCAGTCTTTTTTAAAGAAGCAAGGCACAAGTGTCCTACTGCTCTCAGCTGCATTATTTCTGGTCCAGAACAGTTGCCTTGAAAAATGTTGATCCACTTTTAAAATAATGAAATAATGAAAGTCAGCTTTGATCAAAGAAGCTGAGATGGTGCACAACTCTACTGCTAAAAAACCAATTATAAAACCAAGTCATGGTACCTGAGTCTTTCTTTATCAGCAGGTTCATCCTTACCACAAAGACAGTGTGGTTTGCAAGAGGTGAGAATCAGGATGATATTCCACGTGTGAGAAGAAAATACAGGAACTCTGCTAGCTTTTCCTGAAATAACATAAAATATCTATGTCTTACTGTACTCATCCTTAATATCAAGAAATCATAAATGGTAAAAACATTTACCTTTTGCCTCAAATTTCTATCTACTTTATCAATAATCATGTTCTCACGTCTGGTGCAGAACCTCAATAGTATGTATTCTTTGTCCATGAACATTGGATCTAAAAAAATGAAGGAAATACATACAAAAGTTTAAAAATCTATTTATACTACACAAAAAGAAAAGTTCAAAATCTTGAATACGGATAGTGTAAAAAATAGATTGACTGCAGGTACTTTACTCTAGCAGTAAACTGTAGACTAAACTAACTCAGTAAATTCAGTGGACTAACTCAGTAAACTAGCATATTCTGGGAAATTCTAGGTACAAACTCTGTTCCAAGAAATACAATAATCTACTTCAAGTTTTTTTTCTTCTGACCACAGTTTATTATTGTTTAACAGTTTACAGTCTACTTATATAAAAATGAAGTTCAGAGAAAATTTGTATAAATATATATGGGTGTTAAATTTAACTTTATTTATAATTTAAGTTTTATATGTATTGAGCTTAGATACCCTTCATTAACAGTACTTGAAACAGGTAAGTAAGAACAAATTACGTTTATTCATACTGCACATGAGTAATATTGTAGAAAGGATCAAGGCACTTAGTGTTCCTAGCCACAAAATGACCATGGTAGAGCCCTGACTGCGCCAGGAGGCTTTAATGACCCTGCCCAGCCTCACCTGGGGCCCCAGCCACACCCTGCCCACTTAAGCTCAGCCCTGGCATATCAGTTCCCTCCCTGAGCTGTGCTGGAGGAGAAGTAGTCTCCAGCTCAGTCTAGAACCTTGTTGTTCCTGACCTCTGGCTTGACTTTTTGACTGGGCCTCAGACCTGCCTTGTCACCCTGAAGGTGCCTGATGACCCGGGCTCTGGGCAGACTCTGTCTGCCCTGTCTCTGGCCAGCCTGCTCATGACGGGATGAATCCTGGGCAGTGAGGCTCCCTGCCCTGCCAGGTGGGTTATCACTCTGAGTCCCACAGAGAGCTGCCAGCCATAGCTGCTCCCTGGTAGCCTGTAACTGAGATTGGAGTCATCTCAAAACCCATAAACTGCATGAAATAATCACTATTGTCCCTCCCCCATGAATAAGAGCCTTCTCTTAGGGGAAAAAGCTAACATTCACAGAATCACAGAAAGGTTGGTGTTGGAAGGGGCCTCTAGAGGTCATCTTGTCCAACTCCCCTGCACAAGCAGGCCACCTAGACCAGGTTGCTCCAGATGGCTTTTGAATAGCTCCAAGGATGGAGATTCCACAGCTTCTCTGGGCAACCTGTTCCTGTGCTTAGTAAAAATGGACTCATTCACTTTATTCATGCATTTTTTTAAATTTTTGTTTTAGTTTAAATCCAGATATTGTTGTGTTTAGAGCTTTGAAGCCATGGTTACAGCTGCTTGTTGACTTCCATGTTGATATTTCAGAGATTATTAGGTCTAATTGTAAGAATGTCAATTAGTCATTGGTATTATCATGTTTGAACATATAGCAATTACATAGTATTAATATAATTGAACATTTCAGAATACTTGTATGGTGACCAGGAAATTACTAATTTGTAATGCTTATGTATCGTGGTTTGCTTTAGTTTTTTCGTGTTATGTGTAAAGTAAATAAGTTTTGGATCATCTATTTATTTTTTTATCAAAAGTTGTCTGGTAGGCACTATCAAAATAAAGCTAGTATTCTAGGATTCTTTATTCTGAAGCAAGGTAATGAAGTTGTTGTTCGTATTTTTTTAATGTATGCAAAGGTATATTTAGGGGAAAAAAATGACAGATTACATGGAACACCACAAAAACCAAGGTTGGAAGTTTTTTCTTCCAATAGGTGCCCTAGTAGTTTCCAGGGTTGAAATTTTGGAACAGGAGTGAAGAGAAGTGCTAAAGACTCAGAAAAATCCTGGATAAAATATCATCACAAAGAATTCCACCAGGATGATAGGGCATCCCATGACTTTCAGTTATGGGACTGAATGTGCAGTTGAGATAATTATTTGCTTATTCTAGAATATCATTTTTGTATTTTTATTTTGTTTCTAGGGAATTGAGGATTACGTGGTCATTCTGTCTGTATCTATAGGTTCTTTCTCTTTCCACCTTTTTCTCATCCTAACCAATGACATATGAATCCTTGGGCCAAGTTCAAGTACCTTAAAAATCAGTAGGAGTTTTGAGCTTCCCTTAGTGAACATTTTGTACGAATAAAAGAAAAGTAGGGTCATCCAACCAAAAGACTGTAAATTGCTCTTTGTAGAATGACTTATTCCTGCCAAAGAAACACTTTAAAAAATAAAAATGTGAAAGTACAAACAAAATCAGGTGCAAATAGGCAGTTGAATTTCTGTCATTTTTGCAACTGCTCCTGTTGACCATTGGGCAGCATAACTTGCATTAAAATTCAGCCTCCCAAAAGGCATTTGTTCAGAGATCACTAATTTGAAGACTACTATAGCTAATAGTTGCAGAATCTTTTCCCTTTTAAAAAAATACTCTTAAAATTTGAAAAATAGTCTTAAAGTTGTGACTTTCATTTGTTGGAAGATTTTCTTCTGGTAAGCTTACACTTAAGTAATTTTTCTTAAAGACATATACACTTTACATTTTATCTACTAACAACTACATTAACGAGGTTAAAAGCAATGTGGGCACTGCTTTTTTGGTAAAACCTGTTGATAGCACAGAACAGATTTTAAGCTGTGAAATCGGGAATATTAAGCGTGTTTAGATATGATGAGACAAATAGCTAGCAGGAAGGAAACACCTATAGCTGATTTCTGAAACTCAGGAGTATAGGAGCTTGGCTCTTACAATTTTTTCTTTTCATTCTTTCTCACAGACTTTGTTAGTGCATGGAGAAGATTTCATTGCAAAACTACTTCAGAAGCAAAGATTTTTTCATTTTAGTGGCACTGAGACCAACTTTTATTCTTTTTGCTTGTGTAGAAGAACGGAGAGTAAAATACTGTTTAACTTGACCGTTTGGCTTTCCATATATCAATATAAGTTTTCTTTGGTTATGGTCCTTTGGCTCCGCCCCTGAATTCAACTTTGAGTTCTTTGTCTATTCTATGCTTTAGTCTGTTGCTTCTTCAGATTAAAAGATATTATTCAGCGTGATTAAAAAAAATAGTAGTAATGTCACTATTTGAATTATATTTTCATGAGGGCACAGAAGGGCGATAACTTATAATATTCAAATTCTGTCTAATTTTTTTATGTGTTGATGTGATAGCATGTGACTACTTATGTACTACTGTTCATTACGATGAAAGAAATTGACACAATTTTCCACCCTCACTATTTTCCATGAAACGGTGTCAAAAAGAATAGAAGAAAACACAGGAGATAGAGCAAAGGAAGACCTAATAACTGAAATAAAACAAACTAATTAACCTCCTGGACATACAGAAATTACTTCTTAGTAGTTATTCTTATTGATCCCTTAAAAACAACTCCATCTGAGAAGTAACTGGTAACTAGAAATACGTGGACTTCCCACCCCCCACCCCCCCCCCCCTTTTTTTTTTTTTGTAAGAATGACTTACCTCAGAGGTGATATCATGTGGATTGCTTTTAGTTTTAAAAAGTCAGCTGGTGGTTGACTAATGCCCTGATATAGAAAAATGCTCAAAGGAATTTGAGGCACGGTGGCTTTGGTTAGGAATAAAGTTTTGGTGTCAGGTTTTAAACAAATCCTTCAATATTCTCTCCAGTTTCCTGAATTGGGATGATTTTGCCCTCCAATGTACTTACTTGTTTTTTATGAACCCTGTTATTAGAGCTAAGTGAAAAATTCATATTCTGCTTCACAAATATTACAGTATTTCAGCATTTATTTTTACCCTAAATTTTAACAAATGTTGCAGTTAAAATATTTTTATGAATGAAAAGAGTTAAATGTCATTTGGAAGATCTTAGATTTGTTGAACTGATAAACACACTTCATTAAAAATAAATCTTGTTGTCTGATATTCTTGTAATTTTGGTTATTGCATGTCTTTACTCTTTTTACTTTCTCTATTATTTTGCAAAATGTCATTATTTTTGAAAGAATGAAGGATGGTTTCAATTTTAATTTAGAGAGAACTGCCATGGCCCTCCTTTGACAAAAGGCAGACCTGTAAACAGTCAAGATTATTTCATTCTTGCGAGTCAGCATTGCCTGACTCTTTGAGCACCTAACCTTTGTGACATGGCTGGGAATGCTCATGTAGCCATATGGTGCCAATTTATATAATCAGCTCAGAGCAGGTTGAAACAGTGTCCAGCTGTTTAATTTATGATACTTGAATAATATAGAAGAAACTTCAAGGAGTTCTAAGTGGTTTTTGATCAACAGTGCCTAAGAATTTGAGCCTTTTGAGTGGAAAATTGTCTGAATTCAATTCTTGTACTGTAGACAGTTGTGGTCAAGAGGTTCTTGGCTGACTGGTTCATCATCGCAACTGTTCCTGTCTTATTTATAATGGCATTTTTAAACAGTATTTCTTCAAGGTGCTATTATCGCTGATGGACTGGTATTGATCAGTGGCTGATACTTACTTAGAGCCGTATATTCACAGATTCAATACTACTTTATAAACATAAATAACAGTGTTTATGTTTGTGCAGCCAAGTATTTAAAGATACAGTGCAGTGACCTGATGAAAAAAACACTTCAGAGACCACCCTAAAGGGATGTTAATTGGTTAGTAGATAAACTGAGATGCTGCTGAGGAGGCATTCCAAAATTCTGCATTTCAAATGAAAATGGGAACCCATTGAAATAGATGCTGCTGTTAAAATTCTACAAAGTACAGCCAAATTTTACTGCATTGTGTTCTTAAATAGGGTATTACAAGTCCTAAACCTGCTGAGATTAGGAGCAATAGTAAAAAAACACAGAGCAGAGTTTGTCCTTCTGGAGTCGTCACTTCATCTAATGGCAGGTCTTTCTCTTTAGATTCTTCTGCTATCTTTTGTTTTTAGATACATGAATTGATGACAGTTTCTGGATCCCAAATTATGTTGTCTTTTGTTCTTCTCCCAGTATATCTGTGATGCTGTAGAGACTTTGACATAAGTTTATAATATCATGGTGGTTTTGTTTTCACAATCTTGCCACAAACAGTGTCAAAAGGTGGCAACCCATTGGTAGTGCAGTATAATTTAATCATGTCTTTAGTTGTTTGGACTACTAGGTCTTTGCTTTGGCTGTGTGCTTGCTAGGCTTACTCTGGCAAATACTGTATGCTCACTTTCAGATAGTAGTTGTTTCCTCTTACGTGAAGTCAGGCCACTCTTCACACCTGTGACTAAAGCCAGAAATCTTTGTGCCTTTTCCGTGTTAACTGGGAGTCATGTGAATTGTTTGTACACTGACTTCACCTTTTCTCCATTGTATATTATACAGAGATATATATGTATATTATAGAGATCTTTGTTGTCCATAAGAATACTTCTTTTGAATCGGTGCTACTATTGTTACCACCTTTGCTGTCCTTGCTTTACTGGTGCTCTTGAAAATGAGGGTAAAACTGCAACAGAACAGCTTTTCCTAAATGTCAGACTGGTAACACTTGCTGTAATGTAGCTTTGAGAGGATCAAAGGACTGTTGACACTTAAGCTTTGTTCTGAAAGGGGTAACTTCATTTATTTATAAATTTCTGATTCCTTTGTCAAGGGTTTGTTCTGAGGCTTGCAGTCATCTTGTGTTTTGTCACAGATCTTGGTTATGAGTTAGTCCCTTAAGAATGCCCAGTATCCAAAAGATGAACTAATTGATTATTTTTTGTTGTAAATAATTCCCTACCTTTTCTAGATTGTGACAGCAACTTATTTCTTTGTGTTTATGCCACTTGGGTGTTTATAATATGGTTTCATAATTATCCTGCTCTGCTCAAGTTTACTTAAAAGTAACGGCCTTAGTATCTGCTTTGTCAGTGACAAGGAACTATTTTGACAATTTTACCTTTCTTTCCCTGGTATTTACTCGTGACAGATACAGTGCAGTGTGCTATTTAAACCTCTTTCAGTTGTTCAGTGTGATAGAGTTTAAAGTCAGTTATAATTTTGTTTGTAATTCCTTTCTGTGGTTGGTTGTGTTTTAATTTATTTGACAGTATTTTATGGTACAGCATGGCTCAGTGCCATTCAGAGCTATGGCATCAGACGTTTACACTTTGCCTAATGTCATTATGTTATGTAGAGTCTTGTGATTCTTCCACAACAGAGAAGTTTTTGGTTTTATAAAATATTCACATCTAACTGAAATATGGATTTCTTATTTCAAATCTATGTAAACTGCGATATATGCACCCGTAGCTACCTTTTATTTTATTTGCAATTGCATGATGAGTTTTGTGCCAAAAGAAGTGAGCTGTGTAAGATGCAGCCACTTTCCTCTATCAGGTACTCCATGCAGAAGAACAAAAGAAAATTGAATGCCTATTGGTGAGGGGATGTGTGGAATTACTGGAACCATTTTAATCCTAATTGCTTCCTAGCAGCACTAGCACATCTATAATGGTAGATCTAACACAATTGGATACAACAACAATAAAATAAGTAATTCCAATCATATAAGGCTGGCAGTAGTTTTGTGGTCATTTTCTGCAAGTTGATCAATAAGAAGTCCACATCATATAATCCACATTGAATTTATTCCTGTAATACATCTTAACTGCAAGTGTAGCAGTGGTTAATTGCTAATCCATATTCATTGAACAGAACAAATGAAGACAGCAAGAGTAGATACTTCATGTACCATCACATCAAATGTGTAACTTCTGAGCTCAGTTTTTCATCCAGAGCACTTGTGTTTGTCTATCTTCTGTCCCCATGACTTCAGAAAGTCTTTAGAGATTATCACAGAATTTGACTGACTACAGCTGGTGCTTTTATTGACAATGCCTAGTATTTGCGTAGACATTAATTAAACATTTTGAGTTGTACACATCTTCTTGATTGTAGTTATTGTTGATCATCAGAATCTGCGTGCATTTTTTAAAAGATTGGCTGTATTTTGGTAATTACTTCTGCAGAGCACCCTTTTAAATCTATATTTCTTTCATCTGTAAGGTATTAAACTTCCAGTTGAAGCTCCTGGGTTGTTCTTGGCATAGCATACATTTCATTTTAAGGTTCACCTTTGAGCACAGCATGCTAGGTTTATCACACAGTTTTTAGGGCTTAATCAAAAGCCCATTGAGGTTGACATAAAAGAAAAGTCTCTCTTTGACTAGTCAGCTTTGGATAATCTTCCTGGTCTTCTCCCTTATGTGTATTACTCACAGATTGATCCCAGCTGGGTACAGTTTTATCAAGTATTTGTGAAGTAGTTTATGTATTTCAGCAAATATGTTACTCGCCACGTATAGGGATACATGAATCATTTTCTGAATTATTTTTTGTTCACTATTGCTGTTGCTTCATTTGTAACTGAAAGAAAATTATTTTAGCTTTCTACTTGATAATGATTTGAGCTTTTAATAGATGAGAAACAAGAAATTGAACATAGTAAGCCATAAGCAAATAATGAATATTCTTATCCTTGTAGAAATATTTTTCCTCTAAAGAAAACACAGGTATTTGTATGAAGAACTGCATTCTCCAGAATTGGTTAAAAAAACCAAGACTGATTTATATGAATTTATGTTGATCTGCAATACTGATCCTATTTGCAATCCATGTCTTATACTATTAAGCTTCCATTTTATCAGTACTTCTTTCCATTAATAGAAATTGAATTAAATCAAATACTGTTAATAGAATTAAATCCATTAAATACATGTAAAATTAATTCATTAAAATATATAATATTTTACAAACTTTACAATAAAATATGACATAAACTAATATTTACATTTAAAATTCAAGACTTGATTCCCCAAAACCTAGTAGGAAAAGAGACTTCTTAATTGGACAAAGAGATGAAGAGGAGCTAATTTGTTATGGACAGATAAATAAGAAAGAAAATGGAATGTTTTGCCTGGGGGATTAGCACAGGCTTTAAAGACGAGATTTTTTTTTTTTTTTTTTAATAAAACAATGCCTTCCCTTCTGAGTTTAAAAGAGCAAATATTTTTCTGGTGGAAGTGTTTCTCAGATGGTCCCTCTTCTGATACCCTACCATGCTGTAAGTTTAAGAAAGTTTTCTTTCTTTCTATGACAGAAAGTATCTAATATTTTTAATGATCACAGTATATTTGTACAGTCTGATTAAAGATTAATATTTACCACCATATACTGTCATCACAAGGGAAATTGCCATGTCCAAATTTGAATTTAGTACCTAATTTGGTATGCAGTATAATTCTATAAATATGCTAGCACATGCCTAAATTGCAATTTTGTTTATGAATCACACGTAATATCTTCCCTGAGCTAGATGTAAAGCAAATCTGGAAACAAAAATTAACCAGACTTCATTTTATTATGCACTTGGACTAATGTAATAGGAAGTATAATTACATACGATCTCATCCACGTCTGTGACAAGATACACATGAGTTGGCAAGCGCCAACAGGCTTGATGATAGCAGTGATCTTTGGGGGCAGAGTGCAAGTGGCCAGGTTCTACTGAAAAAGAAGTCCTACAGAAGGCAATCTTGTCTTTGAAAGAGAGCAAAAGATCTTGGAGAAGTAAGAGGAGGCCCACAGGTACTTTGTCAGTACTTTCTAAGGGAAGATTTTAGAACAGATTTTAGAAGGTTTTAGAATGGATTTTTTGAAAATATTGATTTGAAGTGTTGAATATAAGAATCCCTTGTTTGCATAAGAATAGATTTAACAAATTGGAAAATCTACAGTTCATGACTGTAGTAGCACGTAGATTGCATGGCCTACATGTCTTAGTGCTTACTTTTTGAATGCAGAGAAGCGTATACTTTTTAATACAAAGTTATCCTGTATTTTCATTTGAAATGCTGGTTCTGAGTAAATTTTCCATGAGTCACCTGGATTGTGATTAGGGTGGCTCCATTCCTTTTTTCTTGTCATACAAATTTTTTAATGATTTATTAGCTGTAGGAAGTTTTCTCAAGTTTCAAGACTAGATGGATATCTAAACACGTGCTATAGTTCAGTCAATAAGCAGTACCACAGAACAAACCACAGAAATCAAACTACATAATTAAAATGGTTCCTTTGTCTTCAAATCTGTAAAAAGGTTAATGAATTTGTAATAATACAGTGTTCTGACTAGACTTGAGTTGGCATAACTTGAATTTAGCAAAGATTACATCCATCTTTCATTGGAACGGTAAGGTTATTGCTTACGTGCACTTTGCCTCAAAACTACACGAATAAATATTCTGTGAACATAAAATCTACATTGTCTAGGGATGGAGCGTTGGATAGAACAATATTTTGTGTTTCAAAAAGATATAAGTGTTTAGCATCACTATGATCAACTGGAATCACTGTATAACAAAGGTTTTAACTTCTGTTTATTATCATTTCCTCCTCCTTGGGGGGCATATGAAACCTGCCAATATTTATAATAAAGGAGCCTGTGTTGAAAAATTGGTTTTAGGTGAATGATACTTTTAATACTTAACAGTATTTCAAATTTATTTTACTTTCTTTTCACAAGCATTCAGGAATTCCCTGAAAGCAGCCAATATAATATAGGGAGAAAGTCTGGTTTATGAAGCTCAATACAAAAGTTTTTATTAGACTTCTGCCCTGCTGTGAAGCAAATTATTGCTAACACTAAAAAATTATAAACTAGACTTTTCAAAATTTCAGTGAATTTTGACTTGACTGTGTTTGTTTTTAAGTGAAGAGATGGAAATGCGTGTTTTATGGTTTGAAAATACAACAAATATGTTGCTCACTTTAAGTAGAAGTAATTTCGGGGGCAGGAGACTGATGATATACAGGATTCATAATAAGATGCATCGCTTTTTCACTTCTCCTTTTCTGTTTGAAAAGGACACTGGATTTACACTTCTACTATAGTGTATGAAATGAGGCTTTTACGCTAATTTATTGAAATATTTCTTTTTTTTTTTAATGGCTGTCCATACCATTAGAAAATACTGAGCATGTAAACAAAGAAAATGGAAATGACAAATGAAATTACAGAACACTAAAAATGTCAATATAAGACAGTTTGC
Source organism: Fulmarus glacialis (assembly GCF_000690835.1). Lineage (NCBI taxonomy): Eukaryota > Metazoa > Chordata > Aves > Procellariiformes > Procellariidae > Fulmarus > Fulmarus glacialis. Next base: position 106,003 of record NW_009212179.1, read on the forward strand.
TGTTCACTTTCTCAGAATATATGAAGCATATATTGCCTTATCTGATTTGTTGTGCTCTGCACTAGCTATGAACTTTACCACAGGAAATAATACAATATAAATTAATTCTTACGGAAATGATAATGAGACTAGAAGGTATTACAAAACTTACCCATATTTCCATAAAACTACTATCTAGTGTGATTATAATTGACAGAATAATATATTTGTTATAGTCTATTGAAAGGTTTGCTATGTATCTTCTGAGTGACTATATTTGAGAAAATACTGTTGTTAGATTAGATACTTTTATTGCCACCATTAGTAGGATTTCTTTGAAAACTATCTGTAACACCTAATTTTCTTGACATTTCTCTGGGGCATTAGTTTTCATATTACACTGCATTTTACACAAAAGAAGCAAAACTTTGAACTTGCAAATTTCAAACCCTGCCATGTCCTCTTTTCTTCTTGCATTGAGATGTAACATGTGGTTTCAGTTTAGCTGAGTGATGTGCTTTGATACCAGGCTGTTGTGGTTTAACCCGGCAGGCAGCCAAACACCACAGAGCCGCTTCATCACTTCCTTCCCCCCCACCCCCGCAGTCGGGTGGGGGAGAGATTTGGGGAAAAAAAAAGTAAAATTCGTGGCTTGAGATAAAGACAGTTTAATAGAACAGAAAAGGAAGGGAAAATAATAATAATAATAATAACAATAATGATAGAATATACAAAATGAGTGATGGACAATGCAATTGCTCATCACCTGCCGAGCAATGCCCAAATAGCGATTGCTACTTCCTGGACCACGCCTCTTATTTATATACTGAGCATGACATCACATGGTATGGAATACACTGCTGGCCAGTAGGGCTAGCTGTCTGGCTATGCTCCCTCAGCTTCTTGTGCACCTGGCAGAGCATGGGAAGCTGAAAAGTCCTTGACTAGTAGACTACTTAGCAACAACTAAAAACATCAGTGTGTGATCAACATTCTTCTCATACTAAATCCAAAACACAGCACTAGGAAGAAATTTAACTCTGTCCCAGCTGAAACCAGGACACAGGCTCTGCCCTTGGGAAATTCTGGTAGCTTTGCTTTTGGAATCTAACCTGTGCTATATGCTCCAGGGAACAGTGAAAACCACCATAGTTGTGCTTTTATAATATCTTTTGTGATGTGATAATATTAATAATATAGTGATAAAGGTCCATGTGTTTGGTCTTGCCCTTTTGTGCATTCATCAGTGCCAAAATTACATTTTTTTTTTCCTTTCCCAGTAGCTCCTGTTTGTTTCTAATGTGTTCTTTCAAACTAAAGATAAAAATTGATTATTGGGCATATCAGACTTTATACTGACCAAAATGGAATATATTTTCGGCTCTTGTCTTTCTCAGAAGACACTGTCACAATGGCATTAAACCCAGCACATGCAACAAAGCGTGTGACCTGCATGTAAATTATCCAATATGAATTAAGAATACAATCAACACTTTGGCAGCTCTGCAAATTAAAAAGTGTAAACTGTCTTCAGACCTTAGCAAAACATTTGTAATGAATTGGGCCCTTGACTTTACTTTGAGACATTTCTACATTAAAAGAGGTTACATTTTTATTTATAGCTACTCACTGGAGCACAGTGAGATGATGAGCTAAAATTCTGCTACTGGAAAAAAAAGGTTTAATGAGTTACTAAATATTTACGATGAGCTTTGAAAACAAATGTTTGCCTGATTAATTCTGTGGGTAGGAACAAGTACTTCAGTATTTTTTGGTCTGAACTTGCATCTCTGGTGAATGCAATTAAAAACAATGGGCAAAATGGTGTATAATTGGTGTAAGGAGCAGCTTTTATGAATTATGGATTTCCGCTTGAAAAGAAAGTCTTTATTTCAGGCCCGCATGTTAAGCAAAATAAGTTTTTAAGATTTTTCATTTCGTCAAGAAAAAAAGCACAGTGAATTTAGTATGATCCAAAACCTCCTCTTCTTACTCCAATATTTTTCTTTCCTTTTCCAGTGGGCCAACTGAATAAACATACATCTTTAATGGTAACTGCAGTAGCTCTGTTTGCTTCAGTAACATCTTTGAGAAATGTACTAATTCCTACAGCAGGGTAAGATATTTAGGGTTCAAAGCTAGTGAGAAAACCAACATCAGTTGGTCAGAATGTCAGGATCTAATGCTGGATCCTGGAACTGTCTTACTCAAAAGGATTTTTGCTGATCTCATGCTATTCCTGTACAGTATATACAATACAGGATATATGAACAAGCTTTTGCAGTAAGTTTTATGTTACAGTGACTATGGCTGGTTGAGGTTATTGCCTATGTTGTATTCTTTCCCAAGTTTGCCGTGTTTTATAATACCTGGACCTTACTGAAGAAGTAAAGGAACAATCAATGGGTTATTCTTAGTCTTATATGGAAACCTGAGGACACTTTAATTGTTGATACACCAGAAAACATGAAATTGAGACGACAGCTGGCACACTTCTAACTGTGGTTACTCTGAGGTAAATATTTCTTCAGCTTATTTGAAACTATAATGCCCAATAAACCCAATAGATTTCTAAAACATATTATCTTGATGTGTTAGAAACAAATATCTTGGTGATTCTTCATGAGAAAAATTATTTGCCAGCTCTCATTCTTGGTGTATAAAGACTGTATACTACTAGCTGTGTTACATTAAGATTTGAAATTTCAGCCCCTATCTTACATAAAAGATTTTTGTGGCATAGCTAAAAAACTATTTTTTTTTCTCCTACTAAAAACAATGACAAATGTGATACTCTAATAGAATATAACAGATTATAGGAATTATTAATGTATATGGAGACCAAGATCTCATTTCCCATTGACAGTGAGCCAGAAGTTCCTATTTAGACCTGTTTCAAATGGGGGAACTCTACAGAAGGGAATGCAATTCTAAGCATGCATACATTGTAAGCAGCTGATAGAATGATGTACCTAAATGTGCCCGTGTATGTACCTACATCTTGACGTGTTCTTTTCAAAATTCTTTGTATGTTTTCAGGAAAATAAATTCTTCTTAGAAAAAAAAACCCACAAAAAGTAGTCTAGACATAACTGGGAAAAGAATCTGCTACAGCAGCAAAGGCTAATCCTAAGTAACGTATTTACCTACCTAGATAATACTAAATGTACATATGTGCATAAATTATGTCATCATTAACATGCATAAGTTTTTGACAACATCTTCTCCTTAGTCTTTTAAGGGGAAAATATATACACAGGCCAATTCTATGGGGCTTTTTTCTTTATCAATTAAAGGATGTCCTGAATGTCCTTCTTGTGATGAAAGAACTTTTGCTTGGATTCTTGTGTCGTCCAGCTTTTTATGAGTTAGTTTAGTGTAAGCCAGTGTCTCTGTTTTTCTGTGTTAGATATTAGCATGAAATTCTTTGTGACATACAATTTTCTTTTCACTGAAGAATTTCATATAATTTTTATCTGCTGTTTTCTAAACAGAAGTCTCATTTAATTAGAGCTTTTGAATTCTGCATGACCTTGTTTCACTCTTTCTAAATATTTGATGTACTTTTTATAATAATCTTCAAAATGTTCTTAATAGAACACTAAAGTCTGAGTAGTAATATAATTTCCTTTGATTTATATTTGCTTTTTTATTTACTGTAAATATTTTAGACAGTCATGCTTTTGTACACTATGATGCTTTTACTGCAGTTAAGCTCTACATCAAGAGTCTTTATTTGGTTTTGTTTTCTTCTCTACCAGCATAATACAACCATAAGAAGTAGGACTCAAAGGAACTTCATTACATGAGTTAGCAGATCTTCTATTCCTTAGTGCAGGATCAGCTATACTCACACCATTCCTGACAGGTGTTTGTACATAGCCTGTACTAAAAGATGCATATAATCTCCTCAAGCCGTCTGGTCTAGTACTGCATTAAATACTAGAATATTAGAAACATTGTCTATTATTTAATTATTAGAAATTTTATTGATTAAAACAAAACAAAACATTCTTACTGCAACTTGGGGTTTGCATTATTTTTTCTCCCCTAAGTGATGAAGGAGCATGTACCCTTTTCCCTTCTGCAGAAACATTTTCTGTTCTGAACACTGTTGTCAGTCTCCTCCATATCTTTGATCATTTTTTGTTCGATACATTCAAAACTACAGTAAGAAGCTACAATAGTCACAAAAATGCAAAATGGAAGGATTACTTCAGTCCCTTTCTCATATGACTGAAAAGCAATGTTTTATAAATAGTCCATTTCTTGTTTTGGATCCCCAGGATTTGTACTTGTGCATTTCCCTACCCTGAACTGTTTTGTCTCAGCAATTTGTGCCGAGCTCTCTCTGCCTCTCTGAGCTGACTGCTCTGTTCAGCTCCTGCAGAGTCGGCAGCCCACCCTCCCCGTGCCACTCTGCCCGACCCCTGTTTTCTACAATCAGCAGATTTTCTTTCTCCTTGCATGTTGTTTCTCTGGGGTAACTGATTAAATAAATCAAACAAAAGTGGTCTAGTATTGATCTTTATAGCACACTGTTAGTATTTTCCCTCTGCTCTGAAGTGAATTCTTTTATAAGCACTTGTCTTTAATAACGGAGCCAGTCCATTATCCACTCAAGCAGCTCAGCTGTGCCAATATTATAATCGTTCCCCTTACGCACAACATTGTATCAGATTACTCAGAGATCAAGTGAAACATGCTATGACTTTCTCTCGCTTAGTGCTTTTGTCGTTGTTGTATGACCCAGAGAAAAGTCCCTCCTCAAACGAGTCCTTGAAGTCGCTGATCTGTGGTATCTTTGTGGGTTTGTTTTTAAATTCAGAATAAGATAAATAAGCATTTGTTCCTTTTACTTTGCATTGGTTACAGTTTTCTTTCTTCTGTTTCTTGCAAGTGATATTTTGCTTAATGCAGAGGAAGAAAAATAAAAGGATTTGTTTAGTTGTTCTTTGAAAGAGTCAAAATATCAGGGAAGGAGCAGCAGTTTCACCGCATATCTCTTTTTTCAGTATAATGGCTTAGAGGCAGTAGGTAGAAAACAAAAGCTATTGATGTGGAATTCAGATTTGTGCTGCAAAGCTAAACCCACACCTTTTTGGGACGTAATTCTTCTGCCAGTAGGAAAAGGAATAGAAAACTTGTAGAAATTCTTATTTATGACTGTAGGTTTGGTCTTCGCAATAACAATGGTAGTCTATTATATTTATGTATGTGTAACAGATATATAGCCATGAAGCTGTAACTGTAGGCTATGCATTTAGGTGAGAACGCTGTAGCTTAATACCTGATAAACTGCCCACTCTAATTCCTTAATCCGCCCAAGAGCATAATTAAGCCTGATATTTCCAAAATAAAAGCAAGGAACTACTAAAACCAAGAGATTAAACAAAATGCTCTTCAGCTAGTACCACTTCAATACATGCATAGGTGTGGATTATGTTGCAAGGAAAAATTTGCTTTTTGATTAACCTTAAAGTGTAGTGTAAATTTTTAGGTGTTATTAACGACTAAATGATATTCTAGTTTGAGATCTCTTGAAGAAGGCTGATTTTTAACAGATGTTGTCCTTACTGTAGGGAGTATTTGTCCTTACTTTCTGAAATTAAACCCTTTTAAAACACCTTCAGTTAGAATACAGAAAGCTGAGCACTGATCCTCACTAGTCACCTGCTTAAATTGTGGTACGTTTACTGGTAACTTTGTACGGGTGGAAGAAGTATTTGGCTTCAAACGTGTGTTGCAGGATACTATAATATACCTGGTGAAGAGAATATTCTGATCATATCTTTTAATGTATTTTTCCATGATTGTTATATAGCTCTGTAGTGAGGTGGATTACAACGAGCTAACTGGGAAACAAAAATTGTATGCCAGTATGTTATTGGTTGTTGAGCATTAACATTCCTAACACAATTTAACAGTGCAAATTTAGTTTATTAATAGACTAAGGGTAGTATGATATTGGCTACAATAGTCCTAAATTATTTTCTATAGCCTGTCTTCTGTGTTCCTTTTCTTTCACTGCAATTGATTCTATGAAATAAAGACATTTTCTGTGTACTGTACCAAACCAAATCATATTACAGAAAACAGAATGCAGTTAAATTAGAGTTAAATTACTCTCAAATGACAAGGAAATGTTCAGCTATAAAATGTATTGTGAGACTAATTGTCATGGAAAGAGAGATGCACTTCACTCGCAAGAGAGGAGCGGCAATATGCTTATTGATATAAGACAGTGAGTTAACAAAGTTCAATGGTAAACACTACAGTGGTTTAACAACATTCAACGGCAAGGTACACTTGATTATTTACTGCATAGAGGACAGGGTCAGACAAAACTGTTAGGGAGACCCTCCTGTTGAGTCATGAACTTCAGAGAGGACCCCTTTGTGTTCTACGCTCCCTCTCTTAGAGGAGTCTAGGTGTGGCTGGATCCAAACTTAGTCCTGGACTTGGTCAACAGTTTGTCTAAAGGATTATATATGCGCAATCAGTCCTTAATATCACTTAGCTAAGATTACAAAGTTTCAGTGTGCTTATTCCCAATTCATTTACCGAGTCTCTGACACAATAAGGATGCTCTCAACCTTGAGGAGTAACCTTGAGAGGCATCCCTACTCAAGGGGAGATCCTGGTGTGCAACCTGCTGCTGTGCAGGACAGCTCAATGGGTCCTGGGCTGTCCACTATTTATGGAGTAAGATGATTGACTCATAGTCATATTTGCGTACCAACTACAGATGTTCGTTTCTTCCAAATTTGGCGTGAGTCCGGACATTGACCAGCACTGTGGTTAGGTGGGCGCATTGCTCAAATTAGCCCTTGGCTATTGTGTTGTTGTCTGTCTCTCCTGAATCCACTTTGAGCCGGATGCATCCATTACGACCAGACGCATCCATCATGACCGTCACTGGTGGTTATCGCTTGAGCAGGGTTATGGGACAAGGTCAGATCTGGGGGCAGAGGAGCACACTGTCACACTAATGCATTCTTCCAAGTCAGAATGCTGGGGGGGGGGGGGGGGGGGGGGGGGAACGTCTGGACTTGTAAGATAGAAATGCAATTGTAATCTCCAGAGAGGTAGATTCTAGAAGAATCTGGGAGGACGGCCCTAGCTGGCAGCATTTGGACAAGTGAAGTTCTAATGGAAGCAGTCAGAATAACTGAATAAACAAAGGGTTGATGGGCAAACTTTCTAATTCGTGATCTTCCATGTCCTGTGGCCTGGTTTTAGCCTGAGGCTCTGTTCCCAGGAGCTCCTCGCTCACAATAGCCTCTTTGGGAATGAGCTCTGTGCAGAATACTGAAGTGGCCTGCGTGTGGTGTATAAAAGGGCTTTGGAAACCTCTGGGGTTTTGACATGTTGCCGAAATCAGGTTTTATAATTGAAATCACAGATGGGAAATCATGACTTTCTGTAGTTTATGACTGCCAAATCTAAATGGCATTTCACAGGACCAGCAAAATACATTTGTTCAGCGACCCCCAAATTACCTTTAAGCCAAAGTCCAAAGCTTTGTTGGAAACATTCAGTTTTAAAAATCGTAATGTATAAAATTAAATTTGAAAATTTTCTAATATGTGAAGCATTATAGTGGTGGCTTTCATATGAACTGCTACCAGTTCTCAGATTCTCACTGTCATCTTCATTCTTCTCAGCACAAGTTTGCTATCTTAAGCATCATAAGACAGGCCAGTATTAAGAAAAGACTTTGTGTATTGGAGATGCAGTGCTTTGCAGAATCTTCCTATTGCATTTCATGACAGCTGGAGGAAGTCCCAGGTCAGAAAGGGTGATTTGGAAACAAGTGCAGAGATGTGTGAAAAAACTGATAAATGGTTTGTCCCTGCTAGGCTTACTGTTAGGACAAAGGCTATGCAGCAGCGGTGTGAAAGAGAAGGCAGATTAGTGAGCAGGTGGACTAATGCATTTGCCTTGGAAGAACTGATTCCT
>NW_009212179.1:113974-119575 GCF_000690835.1 Fulmarus glacialis
AATGGGAGGTCAGGAGAATTACTGAAAGAGAAAGGTTGATGGAAGCTGTGAGGGCAGGAATCGAGCATGATTCTGGAGATCATATTCTTTCACATGGTTATTAATGAATCCAACAGAGAAGGAAATTTAAATCAAAGAAGCAAACGATTATTTTTGATTATTTTGAGAATTTTGAGAAATTTTGTTGGGAGAAAGCATCAAAACTGAGTCAAAACCCAGTTGTATGGGGGGAGACAAGCATGGATCAAATAGTATAAAACATCAATGAAAAGCAATGATAGTGGTAAAGTATGGGAGGGGAGAGGAGCCTTGGTTTGTTCCGAAATTCACTTCTGCTCATGTTTTACATTGATGGAAAGATGTACAAGAGCAGTATACAGTATATCTATACAATATAACTGATTTTACATCTTTCTGCTGTTAATATTTATTTTTCTTATCAAAGCAATATGGGTATTCTTTCCCTTGAAAGCACTATAAACTTCAATAAAATTGGTCTCTAATTAGCAAAATAGAAGTCTCATAAATCAATAGTACAGGTCTAATCTAGCAGTTTTTGTTAAAAATCAGTAGGGTTACCATTCGATGTTTTGTGATCTGGAATAGTCACATCTTTTATATAAATCTTTTTATGTTACAAAGTTGAAACAGTTATCCAGGAAAACAGTAGCTTTTATAGTAATCAGAGGAAAAATGAATTAATTCTTTGGAGGAACATATCTCTTATCCCTAAAATAACCCCCTTTGAATTTCCCTCGAACCTTTGGTTCAACTTTTGATAGCTACTGTCAATCAACATCCATCATTTTGTGGCTAACCTAGCTGGCAAGCAGTTGTGCTTGCATCTGACACAGATGCTACCCACTTCTATTTGGCTTATGTGAAAAGAATACATTAGACATCTGCTACAACATTTGATTGATTTATCATGCAGTGTAAAACTGCTTTAAAAACATGCTGAAATCCTTGGTAATGTTCTAGGAAGTTCAACTTAGATCCTCATTGTTCTTACTTTTCTGAGTTACTTATTGAAAATAAAATAAACTGATTTAGGGTATAAATTTTATATGTATCCTCAAAAGGAATTATTTTATTATGTGCTTTAGTACTCATTATTAATTAATAAAGGTTTAAATAGTAACTTCATGGTGTAAGATGTAACTTCATGGTGAAAGGTGTGAAACAAGGTGTAGACACAGAACCATTTGGCTTTTGAGGCAGTATTATAAAAGATATGACCTACCCTATTAATTCTTATTTAAGAGAGGATTCAGGATTTTGAGACAATAGGAGTTCTTTGGTGTTGGTTGGGTAAGACAAGCAGTTGCTTCTCTGTACTGTAATTAGAAGAAAAAAGGAATGAATTATTTAGAGAAGCATGTGTTTCTTATCTCAAGAAAAGCCATGGCACAAACCCCTTCCATTAAACATTAATGCAAACTTCCCAAATCCTCAGCATTGATGTAAATCATTGAAATGATGCGATTTACTTCAGTGCAAATTGCTGAGCATTTTGAGATTCTGGGTGTTATTAGGTGTATGCTAATAGAAACACAGTTTAAGTGAACACAAGTCATGAGCTTTTAGAAACTTCTGATTATATGCATGTTGAAATCCTATCTAGTACCCGAATATTTATGCATACATTTTATTCCTGCCAAAGTGACAAGCTTTCCATAAATTCTGGAAAATCTCAGTATCTAAACCCTTTGGTTATATTTCAGCCCAGTGAAAACTGATCCACTGATTTCTTGCTAGACAATTTCACTTACACTGCTAGGCTGAAAAAAAAAAAAAAGCGAGCAACATAAAGATATGTCCTACATCAATAGCCTGAGTTTTTAATAAGTAGTATCTGTTCACTTTGCACTTCTGAAAATTAGACATGTAGAAAGCTAAATTATGTCCAACATTATAATTTTTATACAGTTTTTAACTGTCAGTACAACAAATGAAAGGCATTAAAATACTTTATTTTTCCTGACTGATGAAAAACCAAGCAAACGAATCATTTTTTAAATTATCTGTTAAAACGAATAATGAATCTGTTTTTCAAGGTTTTTTTTTTTGGCATGGTTTTGTTTTGCAAAGCAATTTGCTTTCCTACTATTTCTTCTGTAAGTGTTTCATCAATGATGTGATGTTAAAGCAATAGAAAATTTGGAAGAGCATTAGTACTCTTCTCTAAGAAAATTATTCAGATGCTAATACTTTTGCCAAATGGCTGCTTCTGTGTTGATGTTTTACATGATTCACTAAAAATAACAGCAATTAACTTGTCCCTGAAACTATTTCCTATCAATATTTTCATATGCTTTTTTCTAACTAATAAGCAATAAAACTACCCCTGGGGTTCTTTTGTCACCACAGATGGGATGCTAGGATTTGGTCCAGCCAAAGTAGCACAACCCTAACAATACTACAGTTTTCTAGCACTTGAAGGTGAACCGTGTAGGTGTCTTTGACTAGACACATGCTGGTGGTGTAATGCATGGTTTCCCTCTTAGATTTGGAGTGAGGAAGTATGCTACTGATCATTTTTGGGGGCCAACTCTGGCCATCAACTTTTTTCCAATGAGGGATTTAAAAGATTTGTCTGGTGGCTAATTATTTCTTAAGATATTTCCTTTTAAAACCTTCACTAGAATTCACTAGTAATAAGATTTTGATAAATGAAAGATAGTTAAGATGGTATAAGTGCTTTTAAATGCATAATCCTGTATTTGTCCAGTGATGTTAAATGAGGATATGTGTGATTCACTTTTAATCACTATAAATATTTGGGTGATTTAGGAGTACGTTTATAGCCCAGCACATTGGTGGAAACCTGACAGTCCGACCTGACAATTGGTTATGTTGAGGGAACAGATGGGCACTTGTGCAGACTTTCACACTGTTAGGGCACACAGATAGTGTGACACAGTACATAAATCAGAACCCTCAGATGAAGGACTGGCCAGCTCTTACACCTGACTTTCGGTGATATATTTAATTTAAAAGACCTTTTTGACACATTGGAAGATAGTGAGTTGTTGTTGAGAATTTTAAGTGGGAGAAATGGAAGCCAAGATAGCTCCATCACATTCTGAAGAGGTGGTGGAACTTGCTGCAAGTGCTCTCTGTGGTGGAAGAAAAATAGGAGAGAAATACATTATATAAAGGATATGGCATATAAACTCTATTTCTTAGCTGCAGTCCGGTCTTTTGTGTTGATTAATGCAATCTTTGCAATACTTGCTTTGCACTTTACAAATCCGTGTATCCTAGCCTCTTCTTTAAATGCTGCTATGATGCTGCTTCTGAATCCGCATAGACTGCTTCAGTTTGGAGAAAGGGCCTATTTTCATCATCTGCTCTTAAAAGCTGTTACAGTCTTAGCAGATTGTCCCGACTGTAACTCCATCTTTTGTTGGTTGCCATTGAGAGAGACACAAAGCTCTTTCTCCACTTACACAGTCCTCACAGATCATTATGGAATATAGGTGGCCTACAATCACTGAAGCAAGAGGTGTTATTTAGTGCAGTCTCATTTAAATGGTTGTTATATTTCCTTCATTTCTCATGTTGGCCAGTAATTAATTTTTGATGCAGCTCTTGGCACTATCAAGTGCATCAGCTGCTTTTGCTTCACTAGTCTTCCTTGAACTTTATGCTGGTTTCAGATGTACAACTGCTTCCAAGTGTAAAAATCATTTGTAAGGGACCTTTGCCATTACAGTTCACTCCCCATCTTGGTTTTACGTAGCTCAGACGCTCTGGTGTTTTGGCAGGTGTGCTGAGCTCAGAGGTGTGTGTGTGTATGTATTCATGTAGCATGTGAGGGATTAGGCCCGTTGGACTGTGCCTGGTGAGTTATATAAGGGGTAGGAAGATATTTATTTGATTTCTGTTATGTTTTATTGACTGGTGGTTGATGTGCACCTGATAGACAAGGGGGAAATGTGTGACTAAGTTGATTTTGGAATGATTTCTCTTTTTATTTGAAGTGATAGCAAATGTGCTTAGATGCAGAGTTTTTGTTTTCCTTATATAAAATCTAGGTAAGTAAATACTTCCAGAGATAACTTTACTAAGTGAAGAGTACCGAGATTTAAAACAAACAAACAAAACAGCAACCACAACCACCCCACCCCACTCCCAAACTTCAGTGTTCTGCTCAGTTTCAATTTGCATCAAATGCTAAATCTTTAAGACTACATCCAAAAACAACAGCAAAAAAATAGCTGACCACTGCTGCTGTCCTGCTGTCTTTTCAAACCTTCATCTCCCATAACCAGGGACAGGCTGATACCCGATTCCTGCCCCAGTCTTATTTCAGCAGCGAGCTTTACAAATGTTGCCACAGTGCACCTGACATAAATCCTTTTAAAAAAACCAAAAAACCAAAAAAAACCCCCAACCCCCCCCAATACTTCCCAAATTACACTGCATTGAATGTACTGTTTGTTTGGCTATTAAGCCAGTAAAAGGATATTCCTGACTGGGAGTGGAGGAAGATAGAAATAGTGGGCCAAAATAAATACGCCATCTTTTATTGCTTTGTACTAGAGACTTGCTTTCTATGAGAGTGAATATTCAAGAAATGTTCATGAATATTTGAAGGGATGGTATAATATATATACATATGTACATATACATATATATCTATCATTTATATACGAAAGCCAAGTCCAAAATTTTCGTATTATAAGATCTCCTTAAAAAAGTCATTTATACAGTTCAAATAAACTGTAATGAAGACATTGGCTTCAAATGAATTTAAGTATCTGACTGTTACTATATTACTGCTTTCTTTTGCAGAAATTTTTGGGAGCATGGTAAAATACTGTGGTAGTACACTAATGCATTTCTCAAAGCATCTCTGAAAAATTTCTGGACAAAGGCTTTTATAAACTATTTACCTGACACACATCTACATTAGCAGTAGTAACGTGGCATTTCGATACTTATAACAAACATATATATGACATACATAAGTGTAAAGGTACTATATGTGTATATGCACACACAAGCAACAGGGAAGCTGATTCTATTACATTCTCTTTACTTAGCGTTCTGGTCCAAGTTTATGCATGTATAGTGTCATTTTAAGGGCTGCTACAATAAGTCCAAAGTTTTGTGTTTTTATGTAATTCCTTTTTGTATAATTCTTTCTCGTATCACAGTTTTAAGGAGAGCTGAGGAATAAAAATAACAGATCATATTAACCATCTTGTAGCCATTGAAATGAAGTAATACATATCATTTTAGGCTACCTGGAGAATTGACACAGTATCTTCTTCTGTTGTGCATATCCCAGTTAAATTGGGATAAAAACCCCCAGAACGCAGAAACCAATTTGTCCCCCTTATAGAAATGGCCCCACCCACACCACTTCTGTCAAGGGATGTTATCATCGTATGGCAATGCATTAATGCATCAGAAGTGTTTTTTAAAAAACCTCTAATAATTTAATAAATTAATTCTCTATAAGATGAAAGTGTAATAGAAGTTGTGAGAAAAAGCAAGATTTTTTTTTAACTAGAGGGTTTTTTTTTTAACTAGAGGTGGTATAGAGGTGGTTTTTTTTTTTTTAACTAGAGGTGGTTTTTTTTTTTTTAC
>NW_009212179.1:119602-125252 GCF_000690835.1 Fulmarus glacialis
ACGAGAGGTTGTTTTTTTTTTTTAACTAGAGGTGGTTTTTTTTTTTTTTAACTAGAGGTCTTAAACTTCATCCACATTGTCAAGGCTGAGGAAGATGACTCCAACTGCAGAAAAAACTAACAAGTGCCTAAATTCCTTGTGCTTGAGATACAATTTGGATTTAGACTTATATTCAGAATAAAGCAAATTGAGATGACTGTCCCTGAAATGCACTCAGATGTAATATTAAAGGAAGATTATTTAGAAGTAAATGCTACGACAGTGTAGAGAAGGTTAAGGAAGTTAGGGCATGGAAAGCTAATTATTTTCCTTCAGTCCAGTCCCCAAATGAGCCCTTCATCCCTGCAGATTGGCTGATGAGGTATGTCACTTGGAAGAAAGGGATATGAAACTACACAAGAAGAATTGGAAGAGCTAACAGTGTATTAACAGGTTCTGTTTAGCCCTGCCTGAGAACTGAATGAAGCTACTGTCTTTCAAAAGCTTCTGGGATAATTACATTTTTGTGCTAGTATGTCATATTCAAGACACTATCAGAATTCAGCTATTTACAAATGTACCCTAAGATGGTTATTTTATCTATGGTTCTCCTAACTTCGTGATTCTGTATGTTAGAAGATGGCTCTCAATAGGTAAACACTGCCAGCAATCAATAAATTGTAAAAAGTAAGCAAAACCACTGAACGCAAAGCTGTGTTCTAAAAGCATGTCACAGAACACGATTAAACATTGGTAACTATCCTACATCTAAGTTTTTATATTTTTTTAAAATACAGATTATCACTTGTAGGAATATAAAAAATTAAAGCCAAAATATACAGAGGTTTACATACGTGTATGGAAGACAGTAATTATCCCACGTACCGCACTACATGCAATACCACTGCAGTAAAAGCTTTTTCAAAGGCTTTTCATATTTCCAGTTATGAATTAATTTCTTTTTTCCTCCAAATGCAGGCAAAGCAGTAGGACATGCATCTCTGATAGGTGATGCTCAGTGATTATTCTTTTCCTTGACAAGACTCTGCTTTTGGTTCTTTAGCAGCAGAACACTTACTAATTTTGACTTTCATCTTCAGTTATGCAATTACAAAAGTTATTTTATCACTGAGCCTACGTCATACTAAAAGTATTGTAGGAAGCTGCTGAGCTACTGAGCATCAAAGACCTGTCATTTTCATGCATTTATTGAGTCATTGTAATCTGAGCAATAGGCATTATCCATAGAAGGTATTAATGGTACTAAAGTGTTTTGAACTCCGTCTGACCCGAAAATATCAGAAGACATTTGGAAGGGAAAATGCAGTTGGTCTTTCTTGGGTCTAAATAATGAAGAATTTGCATGGAAGAAAAGCCTCTGAGAATGTGTTAATATTACTATTACCTGCCCATTCAACAAATATTTATTTATAAAATAATATCACACATTGTTAGTTCATTAATTGGTGTCAGTGGAGAAAACCAGGTGCTTCCATGCAGTGGTTTTTGTGCCCCTTTTTAGGACCTGTTCTTCATTTACCTTTATATTTGTGGAGTCTTTTTGAACATTTGAGTCTTCCTAACTTTTTTTTTAGTACTAAAGGCATTCAACAAATGCTCTTGACTGTTTCAGTGCCATTTAACTAAAGTGTCTTTATTCAGTCTATAGTTTTGGAAGTAGCATTATTAAGATGCTCGGTTGTCCCTGAAGTTGGCTGTAAGCAAAGTTAACGCTCAATTTATTGTTTCCTATTACTGTTATATTTCCACCCTGTGTAAGATATGTTGCAGAATTATAAAATATCTCCTTTTTTTATGCCTCTGAGGCTCAAGATGGTCCATTTTAGTTCAGATTATATGCAATGTACACAATTCAGGAAAAAAGCTTACTGGTAATATGAGTAATATCTGAAGGTAAACCTTATCTTAATATATACTTATAATATGCTATATGAGAAGAAAAGATATTTGTAAATTCATCAGTTCTGATTTTATAGACAAATTAGAATATTGACCTTCTATTGCCATTAAAACTAGTCATAAAAAGCTATATTTTAAATGCAGTGCATATTTTCCTTTATTAAATATTTGAAAGAGAGCATGTATTTACTTTCTTACTATTCTGCTTAACAATGTTGAGTTATAGGTCAATGTGAAGATTTCCAAGGACAACGAGACTGTAACTGTTGTATAAGCTATCTGTTTCTAGGCAGTTTTTCAAATAGTTGTTTTTTTTTTTTTCCCCCAAGATTATTTTTTCTTACCTTGAAGTTTTAGTGCTTTGCTAATCTGTCTCTCTTTGATTTGAAAACCTCTGAGCTGTCCAATGGACAAGACATTTCTGTGAGAATCAGACATTAGGGATTGGCAGCTCATTTCAGGATTCCAGAGTGTTCAGACAGAGTCCTTATTTAGGAGGGCATTTAGTATTAAATGTTAGTATCTCTTCAAAGCAGAAGTCAAATATGTTTAGCTTGAAGCATGAAGTTGCACATAAATGACCCTGAAGAGCAATTGGTACCTGGCAACAGAGGAATTGTGCTACTAAGAGGTGTCTAAATAAACTACATTTTGTGATTGTTTTAATAAAAATCTAGTTAAAAAAAAAAAATTAAAAAAACCCACCACATATAGGAAAGAAAAAGAACAAAACCCAACCATAAACCACAAACAAACCAAAAAACCAAACCCACAAACCAAACAAACAAACAAAACCCCAAACAAAAACAAAAACCCCAAACAAAAAGAAAAACAAACCAAAGGAAACCAACAGCAGGGCCCTAAAATGAAGAGGGAATGTGCAGAAACCCTTTGACATTGGAACTGAGCAAGTATGATAGGAGGGTTTAAGAAAAATCTTCTGCAAATGCGAATGCAGATCTAGTTGAGCACATTAAGAAGATACAAGTTCTACCCACCATAGTTTAAAAACTAGGAATTAGAAGGGCTCTGATGGAATTATTTCAGAGAAGCAGTTAATAAGAAATTAAATATTTCAGACACATTCAGTCTGTGAGAGAGCTGCTGGGTCATTGGGCCTATCAAAGAGTGAAGGGAGCACTTAAGGTGAATAAGGTTTATGCTGAAAAGCTAAGTGATTTGTAACTCTTCAAAAAACATAAATTAAAATGTCAGAGGACGTACTTCAGAAACATTTAGCAGAAATAGAATAGGTCCAGAGAAAGGTGACAATATAATTATAGACCTGGGATGACTTTGTAAGAGGATAGATTTGGAACAATTAGAACCCTCTTTGTGGAGCTGAGAGGAGTGAAATGGGACATAAGAAGCATGGAAATAATGAATAAAAAAAAAAAATTTATTCCTTTCATAACTGAGTGTGTATTTTTTCATCAGAACATAAAAATAGTCTGGGGAACTCACTGTCACAAGCTCTAGAACATTGGATGTTTTCTATTTTGGGCGTACTATATAATGTTGGTCTTTGCAATAGGTAGAGTCAAAGAGTTGTAGAAATTTTAGTGCATCAAACATAAGGCAGCAACACATTAAGCAGGATAATGATGAAATTTATTTTAAAAGTGGCTTATTTTATTACAGAATTTCTAGAAATTTCCCTGAAGTACCTACTAGAAACCTAGACAGAGGAATAGATTAGAAGCAATATTAATCCTAACCAATGTGCAAGTTCCCTATGGGAATCCGTAATTCAACATCAAGAAGCTGGCATTTCTGTTTCAGAAAATCACTTTAAGAATATATATATGTGTAGTTTGCTAATATGTTTTCATAAACTGGCTTTCAACATTTTATTATGTATTTCTTTTTGTCTATGATGCAGTTCTGCACCAAACAACAAAATGAAATCAATTCATTTACTTTAGCTTTTTATATACGTACTATATTGCATATAAATTTATGTATATACATTATTGAAGAAGAAGAAAACTGTTGTCATCTGCATGACTGAATCTTTAGTATTCTTCTGCTGTTGGTTTCCTGTGCATCATTGGTTTGTAGCCAAGTTTCATTAACTCATTTTGCATTCCATTAAAGTCTGAATTCTAAAGGCCAATGCTTTCCCCTCCTATGGAGTACTAGTTAAAATGGATGCAGAAATGACTAAATTTAATGACTTGTGTGAAAAGTCATCCTTGGGAACTTACAGGAATGTGAAATACAGTATACAGAAACAGTGTGACTCTGCATGGTCCTGAGTGTGGAGGAGAAAATACTAACACCTTAATGTTTTTACCTTCTTCGCAAGTAATGAAACTATTGCTGTGAATTTACCTGGTGGAAATCAAAATATCTTAGAGGCATCTGGTTAGAATTTGTCCATAAATAGGGCTTCTTCCAATCTGGTTTGTGCTCTATAAGCATTTTAGTGTCCTGCTGCAAACACGTATTGACAGTGCAATTAAAGTAAATTATTTATTTTTCCTTACAGCGAATTACCTGTCATCTATATCCAATATGATTCCTGAATCTAGGTTTTAGGAAAAAATTGTATACAAAATAAAAGTAAGACAGGAAAATTCAAGAATAGATAAGGAATGACTTTGGTTAAATGAATTAAGTAACACAGTCTATCTCTAAATTTTAATACAGACAGTTAATTTAAAATAATTTTGATCCTCTTCAGTTCTGCATCCCTTGGAGAGACTGATTAACTGAAACCTTATTTATCTCTGGGTATTGTTTTTTACTTTCTGCATGTTATTTACAAAAGTTATTGTCTTAAGATTGAGCACTGGATTGTGCTGTGATTTAAATGTGCCAGTACAAGTTAGTTTAGTCCTGAGCTGGTGACATGGTTCACTTGATTCCTTGCAGAGAGAGATATACTATAGAATAAACCCTTTAGACATTCACTTAAGCAAGTACAATATTATTAACAGCTTACCGATCCAAAATAGAATTGGTTAAAACATGGAAAATAAGTTTTAATATGAAAACAGAAAAAGCCAGTAAAACTGAAAGCTAAATTTGACATGCTGTGTAATCTATGTGAAAAGGGTGAAGTCCCTTGTAGTTCTAAATGTAGTTTTAAAGCATTCTGGGTCAGAACTATATAATGATTTGTTCCTTAGAATAAACTAACATAGACACAATTATATAGAAGTGTATATGCTTGATATTGATGGTGTTCTACTTCCTCAAAGACATGAAGCAGGAATTATTGATATAAATAATATTGTTAAATAATTCATCAGTTTTAAAGGGTTACTTGCTAGAGATAGGGAATAGATAAATTTATAACTTTTTTTTTTCCTACCTATTTTTTTGTATTTGGAATAAAATCAGACTTGAACGTAAAGCCTTGTGGCTTCTGGTATGATGAGAGATTTTAATCTAACATCTATATTTCAGCTGCTATGTGCACTTTGTACAGCTGGCTGAGGATTTAGGCAGGGGATTCTATTTGTATATATCAGCAGTTTCATATAAAAGCCACCAACTTTTCCATTAGATGTTTCTGCCAAACTTTGTGCTCAATGGCTGCTATCCATGTTCTTCTGTTTCAAATTTAGTATTAACTCTAGCAGAGCATAAAACAGATTTGAAGACAATGAAAAATGTACTACTTAGTTTCCTTAAGGTATATGCTATATATAGCTTCAGCTAAAACTGGTTTTATAAGGAGGGATAAACAAAAAGTTAATCTTCAAATGCAACTGTTTTTTTTTTTTTGTTCAATTATTTTTCT
>NW_009212180.1:0-942 GCF_000690835.1 Fulmarus glacialis
AAGGATTGGAAACAGAAGTCAGAGACATGCAAATTAAAATTAAGGCATAAATTTTTGAGAGTAAGGCCAATGGAACTACCAAAGAGGGGAGGGTCTCCATCTTTTCTCATCTTCAAACCTGTAGACCCGTCTGGAAAGTGCTGTAGCAACATAAATTAATAGGCTTAATACAGGGGTCACTGGCTGAAATGGCATGTCCTGCAGCATAGGGGAGGTCTGACTAAATGATCTAATGGGTTTTTTTCTGATCTTGAGCATCAAGCATTAATATGTGTAATCTTAAAATAGAACTACATTCCTTTGCCCATCTTTGGAGCGGTTTTTGATCTTTCCAGATCTGCAGCCATCAAATCATAGATCTGATCTGATGCTTTTAAATACCCCGCATTTGTGATGCAGAAATTCAGAAAATGTAATTTGCCTTAAAACATAAAATAAAAAAAAAAGTAATACTACGTCTGTCTCGTGCTCAGTTCCATGTTTACAGACATACAAATTGCTCAGTGACATTTTTCTAACCCAATCATCAGGCAGCCTTTGGCAGCCTGGCTACTTTCAATCTGAAACTCTGAATAAATTATTTATAATATCCGGGATTCTTCAGTAACATTTTCCTTGTCTGTGGTGTAGTAGTTGGCTGCTATCCCAAAATACATCCTTTTTTCCCCTTATGGTATTCTATTTTAGGCACAAATTAATACATAGATGAATAATAATAATAATAAAACTGAAAGTAGCAATAGTATTGAGTATCTCTTCAGGTACTTGTTAGGGCAACAGATAACCTTTATGTGTTGCCTGTAGAACAGAGGCAAAAACAAGAGGCATAGCATACGTTAGTAGAGCATGAAAAGGAAGAATTCATAACAGGAGAAACCTACTTGCAATGAGAAATTCATTTTATATTATTACCAGAACAATTCTAATTTCGGTTCAGAGCAG
>NW_009212180.1:974-2232 GCF_000690835.1 Fulmarus glacialis
CGATGGTCCCTACTTTGTCTGCGGATCAGTCTCACGGGACGTGGACTGGGCTCGTTTTGGATGAAGATAACCCAGGCAGTGACCAGCTATGAATGGTCACTGAGTCTGTGGGATTCGACTAGAACAAGAACTGAGTAACACCCCTAAAGCATGTACTGGTTGGATGTTAGGTCCTCAACCAGTCACTCTACCAGTCTGCTGCCATTGCACCGCACTATCTGCTAATATAGATATATCCTCTCTTTAACCATTCACAAAAGCATGCAACATCAGTTGGTAATTTTTAGGAGATACTACAGTGCTGGCAGTAGCCTCAGATTTTGTTAGCTTTCCTTTTGGTTTTCCTTGATGCATTCCTTTTATCGTTGAAATATCTCCAACCAAAAAAGCTGTTAACTCCGTACATTGACATTCCCTTTCTGAATTAGGGCATCTGCCAGCTCTTCCTTGACAACTGGTGAATTAGTACATCTTTTATGTGTTCCTTAAGAACAAAAACCAGATCCTTTTTTCCTGGTGTCTTTGGTCTTTTGCTGATTAGAAAGATGCTTGCAGACTGCAGTACAGTAGAGACTACTCAATTTTCTTTGAAATGTCTCTCCTCCATTTGTTTAATTAAAACACCAAAAATCAGATGCTTTTGTGGAATACCTCTGAATTCACCTCATGAATAAGATCATAGCTTCAACTATGAAGTCTGTCTTGAAACAGCCAGCCAGTCTTTCTGATTATTTGCTCCAAGCTTCAACCAACATTACACATTTAGAACCTTCTTGAAATGCTTTGGGTTTTTTTGCTGAGGCAAACATGATTTGCACTTCCCTCACCTTCTCAGGTAAAACAAGAGAGTTCCTCAGCTCTAAATATTCCCTCTCAGGCGTTCACTATTTTGATGCAGAAAGCTAGTACTGAATCTGAGTTGAACTGGCATGCTAACACTATTGCAACTTGCTTTAGATATTTCTGCAAAAAATATTTGATCATTAACAGGGGCTCTAAATGGTATTTTGTTTATGATGTTCTTTAATTGCAAGCAAAAGCATTTTTTCCACTCAATATTATAGTCTGAAAGTCTTTAGGCTGGCTTGTCCTATGCTGGTATAGACACATACACATCCTTCCTTTTTTATAAGGTATTTCCTTAGCTCTGACATCTATTGCATGAAACAGGTATAAGGACATAGATGCATTAGATTCATGCCGATATGTAAGACCTGTCTAATACTTGCACATGCTTATTTGGGACATCAAGAGCGTC
>NW_009212180.1:2259-2482 GCF_000690835.1 Fulmarus glacialis
CGGACGCAGGGTGACTGGCTGGGCTGGTGCTCGCTCCAGCACTCACCACCTTATGGCTGACTTCAGCTATCACACTAGAAAGTAAACAGGTATTGAGAGCATCAAAAAAAGAGAGGGGAGGTGGGAAAGGCAAGAGGAGAGGGTAACAGGGGAAGAAAAAGAGAAGAAGGAAAGGCTAGAAGGAAACTGGGATTCAAGGTAAAATGAAAGATATTGAGAAGTA
>NW_009212180.1:2504-22230 GCF_000690835.1 Fulmarus glacialis
GTTAAAGAGCAAAAGGAAGAAAAAGAAAACAGTTCTAGCCAGGGTCTATTTATACATTTCATGCCCTTAAGCAGTGAATTGGATTTTTGTGAACTGAAGTCTCAAAGATTTAAATTACTCAGGCTAGCTCACTGAGCTAATTAATACTAGTGTCAATGCAAATTTTTGTGCAGGATTCTTCCTGTATTAATATGTCCAACATGTTTCAGGCCAGAGCATAACTAACTCCTTATCAGAACTGCTAATACATGAAAGTCAATAGGTGGGACATGCTGTCTATTAATATTGCTCCCCAAGCCACATCAACTTTTCAGATATCCACAGTTTCCAAGAACTTCAAATAGAGTAAGCCCAATGCAGTCTTTCTGTCATGTAAACTAACTTACGATTTTGGGAGATCACTTGGCAGCTCAAGGAGCCTTCAGAAAGCAACGTCAACATTCAAATTGAAAGCTTAGCACATTTTAGTCTGGAGGGAATCCTGAAACAAAAAAGCTCCTTCCTAAAGTGCAGTGAATGATATGGTTTATTTATTGTATGAAACATGCATAGAAAAGTCACTGTTTCTTCCTGTGTTACCATCCTTCTTCGTCTATCCTCCTGAAGCAACAGAGAGACTTGCAGAGTCTCTAAATATAACCCTCTGGGTGCATCTCTGTTTTCTTTGCTCTGACACCTTATACCCTGAAATCTAAATGCAGACCCACTCTGGCACAAGCACTGTTTGAGCTTATTAGTATAGGATGAGTAAACGATCCGACCTGAACACTAGCATTGTTCTGCATATGAGGCCCAAGTCCACCACTGTGTGTCCCAGAAGGCCTCACAATAGTGTTTTAAAATGGATACAGGTAAAATAATTAAAGCTGACTGCTGAAGACGTTCTGTTTCCTTTCAGTCTTTATGTGTGTAGAAGAGAATCCATGAGATGAACAGAAGTTTTCCTTTACCATAGCTGCATAAGGATCCAAGAATCTGGCCCTTTATTGTTTTAATTTCCTTTTTTATTGCAGTATTGTAGAAACAGAAATTTTTTACTAGCTTCCTGATTTAAAAACATAAATCTCTCAGTTATCTCTGCATGCTAGTTTAATACTGTCAAGCTGTAAAAAAAAAAAAAAAAAAAGAAAAAAAAAGGCAAATTGCTGGCATTTCTTATATGGTGTAAAGCTTACTCATAGTACCTTGGGTCTGTAGCACTAGAAGAAGGAAATAGCATTGGGAAAGTACAGATCTAATATTTTATGAGATGTGCATCAAAATCTCAACAGGGAAAGGCAGGTGAAATTACAGGCACATCCTCCTTGACGGTATTAATACCTGAGGCACTTTTATGGCTTTGTACCATATGCACACTGATACTGACCTTAACATGCGCAGATAAAGATGGAACTGTGTAGCTGTTAATCCACACCTCAGTGGCTTGCCAAATTCTTTATTGTCCCATGATTTTAGCCCACTAGTTTTCTCTTTTAATTAAGTAACAACTGTGAAAATGTAATAAATTCTGTATGAAACAACTAAGCATTCTTCTGAACTCCAGACTGTATTGATTTCAGTCCAGTAGATCATAGCCGTGGGGACAATGTGCCTGAAGAATAAAAAAGTGAGCCTAGAACTCTGTCATCTCATTTTTGTCCCCTATTGTGACACCTTCCTGCTTCTGGGGATGCAGAGTGAGCAATTTTAGTCCAGCTGTAATCCTGTGTTTTGTTCCGTGGATCAGCAAACTGGCGTATTACAGAAGTGCGGCAGCAGTCTCTTCCCCAGAGGTTGAGGGCATCGCTTCTCTGCAGGCAAAGTGCGTGATCTTGCTGGAGTACCCACCATCTGCCTGCCTAGAGCTCCTGGGAACAGCAGCATTTTATTTCTTTGTTGAAACATATTATGTAAGCACACATATTTTGCGCAATGTAATTTTGCGTAATGCACAGTGTCTCTTTCGGTCATTTACATTTTCCAGCAGTGCTAATTAAATCAACACAAGGGGACTCAGCTAACCAACTGAGACTGTCCCAGAATATAACAGCACTGAGCAGCTGGTTCAGTGCTCCAAAAGCAAGTGCTGTCTTTTATGCTAAAGTACCATACTACACAAAAGGTACCTTTGATTGCCTAAAGACATTGCTTTATTGGCTTATTAACAACATACGGTAATTTGAAAGTGCTTATTGAGTGACATTACAAAGACATTCATTTTTTGATTTAAAAAATCAAATCTATTTTTGTAGCTTTTTGAGAACAAGCTAATTTGAAACTACCTTGTCTTTGCTTGCTAGGGGATCTGCTATTGTTGATTGATAGAGAGACATGCGTTCATGCAGTCTGTGCCCCTGCCTAGAAGTGAAGAACGGTATTGTCACTGCATAGAAAGCACTGTCAACAGTAAGAACATGAAAATAATTTGCTTGGTCATCTACAGATCTCGCTGTTGTATTTGGTGTTTAGTTATTTGTTTGCTTGAATTTTATCCTGCTAGCTTCTCTCTGAAACAAGTAGGAGGACTTTCCTTTTTCTATGTGGAAAAAAGAGGGAGTGTAGGAATTGTACCCTCAGCGTGCGTGATTCAGAGGCAGAACTAGGGAGGGTGTCTGCCCTGCCACACTGCAGCAGCTGGAGCACCCAGGCTTTGATGGGCGCTTTGGTTTTTCCTTTGCCTTGACAAAATGCTTGCCAGAGGCAGGCTACTAAGCATAACGGCCCAGAGCTTGACCCAGCGCAATAGTTCCCCTGATCTGAGATGTCCTGGTACCTGTAGCTGAGTGGTTTTATGACAATATTGCTGGATTTAACTAACGTATAAGTAGGGCAAAATGTCAAAGTTGTTCTAGAGCCATTCTGTGGTGCATGGTGCTGCACAGTGCTATTGGGGCCTCAACAACTTAATTTTAATTTTTCGTATTGAAGTATGACTCAACATTTTACCAAAATTTACATTGCTTTGATTGTGCTTTTACTGTACACCTTTGAAGCTTGCCTAGTGTGATGGATTGTGCCAGAAAATACTTTGAATGGGTTTTATATTAAGGTAATAGATACTATCTGTCATGCCGTTGTGCTACAGTAGCTAATAAGTTTGTCACGATAAAAGATGCTTCACCGACGAATTAGTACTTTTTTCAACCTTACTTCAAAACCAAGCAAACCCCTTGGCTTATTTGTACCTTCACTTTTCTTTCCCAAATTCAAATTGATTCTTTGTGCCAGTCTTGTAATTATTAGTATTAATTTTTAATTATTCTTGTAAGATTATTAATGACCTTGTAAGACTGCACAAACAAAGAATGGTGAGGTTTTAGATGTCTCCAGGAAAGAAAACAGGATTATTTATGCCTTGTTATACAGTCATTTTAAACAGTAAAAGCTTATTTTGTTATAGATTTTTTTAAAATTAGTTTGGTAGTGAAATTGTGTACTATTTCCAACTTTTTATATACTTTTTATCAGAGTTGTTTTGTTTTTTTTTTTTCTGACAGTAATTACCTATGTAGTATTTAACCATCCTGGATGCCTTAGAGAGAATGGACCCCCTCAGACAGGGAAAGAAAACGCTTTTTGGTGAAAGGCTCTAATTCCAAAGCCTGTTTAATTTGTGTGATAGCCGGAAGATGGTATCACTATGGGCTTCAAGCTGAAAGGAGTATCACACAGAAATGAAACAGAAGGGACCATGTCAGTTAAGTGTTCTGAGTATTGTGTTGTGTATAAAGCTGGAGGACACCTTCTCAACCTCAGGCTTATTTGCATGTTTTGTGTTGTCTTAATTTCCCATTACTGAAAAATAGCTGTAAAACACCTCCTGTTTTAATTTTTCTCAGCGTTTTATTCTTGCTTTGACTTGATATAAAAGCCATGACACTTGATTCATTTTTGGGTGAAGGATATGCATTTGATAACATAAATGCAATTCGATCTCAGAGATTAGCAATAATTTTGTGAATTCTGCTTTCAAAGTTCAGTTTATCTATTGCAAATTGAGCTTGCACTTTATAAGTTTCATGAGTATAAAGTCTGCAAAATGGTGTTCTGCTATTTATGCAAGAAGCTATTAGAAAGCCGGGAAGTAATGTATTATGGTAGTGATTTTTCACGGTACATTATGGGTTCAGACTGAGATGCTGCAAAGACTTTAAAAAACTGGGCTCCCATGATTCAGATACCAACCTAAATCATATTTTGTAACTATTATTAGAACTCATACAATGGTAGCCTCTGTGAGCTTGCTTCCCTCATAAATTATGTGTTACTGGGATTTTTTTACCCAGATTAATCTTTCTCTTTTTAGAAAACGTCAGCACACAATTCACAGCCTATTAATATGGCAATATTATTTCCAGAAGTAAGGAAAATAAGTCTCTATCTCAAGCAATTAAAATTGTGCGGCTATGATTTAAGTAAAATACCTTTTAAATAATTCAAGTCTGGTAAAACTATGCCACTATTCCGATCCAATCTTTCATATTTTATTCAAATACATGTCAAACCTCAAAGTTCCATCACAGTTGTCTTCCACAAAAAAGATAAAACTAAAAGAGTATTAGAGAAAAAGAACATTTCTGTCCCTAGTAGACGAGCAGTCGTATTGCTGTATTCATAGAAAGAGAGTATTAGACAGAACAGTAACTTTTCCATTAAAGGTGGGGAGCAATTGCTGTCTGCTTTTGAGAGGAGATGGTTTTACCCATTGCAAAGCAAGGACAGGAGAATATTTGTTCACAGTGAGACAATTTTGAACATAGTCTTGTAAGTTCTACTTTTGCTTGAATAATAAAACTTGTAACAGATTCTTCTGGAAGACCAGCAATCTATCTATGTAGCTCTCAGCACAGACTTTTAGGAGCAGGCAGCCCAGAGAGAAGCGCAGAGAGGACTGTAGAGGACTGGGTGTGGAGAGCAGAGGTGGCTTTGGGTACAAGTAAGGTGTGTGTGGTTGGTTCCTGAGGAATACTTCTGAACATGCCCTTCTTGCAGGTGTTCTAGGCATTAAAGTTGCTGCTCCAGCAGATGATCCCAAGAGAGGCTGCAGGGTTTCGGTGTTAGGTGACTCACCCTTAGAGCACAGAGAATTAAACTGACCCAGTGAGGCATAATGAATGCCAGAATGAATGAGCCCCACATTATCATCATTATTATGTATCAGAGATTAATGATGCATTTGAGCTTTTCCAGAGAAGTCAATTTGTAAGTGTGTTTTTTTCTAATGAGCATGTCAGTAAGCAGCACACAGAGAGAAGCATGGGGGTTTTTTCCTACGTATATACACAAAAAAATATTCTGCTATAGTTTAATTAAAAAATAAAGTTCTTACATCTTTATGACTTTTTTTTTCCCCCATGGTTAACTTGTCTATTGGACATTTGTGCCTACTGTGGATTTTCCTAGAATTCAAACCAGCTTCCTGGCAATATATCCAGCCCAAATAACAATATAAATGTTTTTCTGAAGCTAAAACCAGCCTTATTATTTCTGTTCAAACGTTTTCAGTATGCTACAGTCAATCTCTGCTTAACCTTATTCTATGAGTTTTCAGCATTATGTGCCATCAATTTTCAAAGAGGTTTTGTCTTTAGAAGAATACCAATAAGATGTTTTATTTCCCTTTTCCAACTGTTCTTGTTGAAGTCAGTTGGGACCTTTCTATCATTTTCTTTGGGAGCTGTATCTGGGAGTTAGGTCACATATCAAACATTGGCCTTAACAAGTTTCAAGCTCTGTTGTAGTACCCTTTGTCCAAATAAAAGGAGGTTTCTATGAGTAGGAGCATCTGAATGCCAGGTAGAATTTGAAGTAAGACTTCTGTAAACATGTTTGGATTTCAAGAGGAGAAGTCTATCCTTGCAGATATTGCTGGGCTCTATATGACTGTGCAGGCTGAGTGTCATTTTTGACATTCTCGCTTGGTAAGTAAATGTATAATCCCTTACAATTTAGTGTTTGTCAAAAACATCTGTAAAGGTAATTATTTCCCTTGTAGTAAGTCATGTAGGAACAATTACAGTCTTTTAAATATCTCAGTAGCAATCATTAATGTTTATGTGTAAGTTATCAGTCAAATCAATTATATACTGGAGGCACCTACAAATGGCTCTGTTTCATAATTAGGAAATGTTGCTTTAGTGAATTTCAAAACTAGAGTAAAAGGCAGTTCATTTCTAGACAGCCTTTGTAGAGAAGCAGCAGCAGTATTCGAACAGCATTTTACTTTATTTATATACCTACTAACTAGAACACTGGATAAAATGTAAGTATTCTGAAAGCAAAGTGCCACAAACTGTCCTCTCTGTTACATGAAGTACAACTTGATTTTTTTTTACCACCCAGTTAAATCATGGTATTTCCCAGAAACTGCAGTCAAGAGCTGTGCAGGGTGGTCAATTAACTGATGAGAACAAAACAAAATATCTCTAAATAGCAAAGCTACAAAATGGTTTTACTAGCTAAATGGCGGTTCTCTGAGGTTAACTTGGGAGTGCCTATCTCAAAGTCAATGTTGCATGCTGCCAGCAGACTCTGGAAGATGCTGCAACTGGCTTCACAATGGAAGGCTCTTTCTGTAGCCACGAGGACTGCAGATCTACTATTTTAATAAAAGCTGAAGTTCAGTAATCTGAGACAAGGTACCAGATGCAGATGTGTTTGGCTCAGCTGACTCTCCTGCTGACACAGTCTCCCCGTATCATTACAAACCACATTTTTGCTTCCAGCACAGCGCACACTTGTATTTCAAACACAGGCTTAAGGTTAGCCACAAAACTAAGAAAACAAAACCAGGGCATGATATGCTTTCACGTTATTCCAAGCATCAGTCTACCCCCAGTGTTTCTGGTCTCATCTTATTGCTGCTGTAGGATGTCCTCTTGATCTAGTCCTTGCTCAGACTGCCCCAGTAGAAGATATCACAAGGCAGGTGTAACACAGTGGTGAAATGAACCCAGGTGGTCCTTAGGCAGTGAGGATACCTCCATTCCCCACAACAGAGAAAGTGGAAACTCCACTGTGAAGATCAAAGAGTATGCAAACCTCAGCTTGTCTCCTGGTCTGAGGAGAGCAGGTGAAATACATTGCCCACAGACATTAGGGAATTACATATTTGTACAGAGACATACATCCAGCTACTGGTGTGATTTAGTTTCAGGTAGTCCTGTGAGGAGCAGGGAGTTGGACTCGATGATCCTTATGGGTTCCTTCCAACTTGAGATATTCTGTGATTCCGTATGAATGCTCAGGGACCTGTCGTGGAGAAAATTATTCATTGTCTGGCTAGATTTTGTTGGGGTTTTTTTAATATAGTCTATACTCTATATATAGTACCATCCCTTTTCTAATTAACTTGTAAGAGCCCTACATGCCTGCATTTTAAATCTTTGAATTTAAAATGCTTGGAGGGAGAAATAAAAGGATATATGTAAGGATGGAAATGTAAGTGTGTGTGCGATAAATACAATATACATGTATATAATACATAATATAAAAGATCAATAAGCAAAAAGGTTAGTAGTATAATCAATACACAAAGAGAAAAGGAAAGACTACAAAATAGTAGGCTATAAAAGAGAAGGCCATTTCCCTGTCAGTAAACTAAATTTTAAAATGTTTTCCATCATATATGGCACATATAAGAACTTCAAGTTGTACATTTTTCCAAAGCCTTTACTCTTGAAATTTGTTTAGATCTCCAGTAGAGGATCATGAAATTGAATTTATTGGAGTAGTCTCAAGTATGAAAGAAATTAATTTTCTTCCTGAGGAGTCTAATTTTCTTCCATAATTCCCTGTTGGTTCTCCATCACACTTTATCTTACCACAAGTTCCACAGTGATGATAGCTCAACCCTGATGGTTTGAGACTTTGCGGATAGTTTGATGGCAGACTTGATGGCAGACCTTGGCTGAACGTAGTGGTGGAAGGCAGGGAGAAGTTCAAAGACCCACAGAGTTTAATCTAGGGATAGAAAGGCTTTAAAAATAAAAAGTGTAATCTTCAGCTGATGACTGGAATGTAATACATGCTTCTTATAATTTACTAAAATTTTGTTGTACTGTTTTTAGTCTACTGTTATAGTGTTTACATATTTTACATGGAGACCTGAAGGAACTTCCAGGGTTGAATATGTTCAATATACGATGATTAGTGAAATGCCAACATTCATCTTTATACTCCTCTGAGCACTAGATAGGTTTGTTGAGAATAATTTCCTTTAAATAATAAGCTTAGCTGCAGGCTGTATTTTAATAACGAATCCTTATGAAATCCAACCGAGAGTTTTGGTCTTACTTGGAATTTCATATTCTCTCTTAAAAGTGATTTTTTTGGTTACTCTTGCCAGTTAAAGAAACTATTAAAGCAAATCATCTCATACTGTTTTGAAATGTTAAATCATGGTATCTTCCTTAAGCAAGTATTAAGATAAGACATACTTAATTTGTTTAAAAAGTATTGTTTGTACTACAAATGCTAGCAATTCATATAAGTAATGGTAATCATCAATTCCTCTTTAATGAATGCTTACTTTTAAGGATTTTTTTGCGTGTTTTATTACACTAAATTATTACTGGACTTGTGAAAAAAAAAAAAAGAAAAGAAGTCTGGTGGACGTATTTTACCTCTTTGTTCACAAACTTTGTTATGGTCCATGGGTTAGGTGGAGCCCTCAGGAGAGGGGAACTTTTGCTATTTACTTTAGGGAGCTCGCAGTGAGATACGTACGTCAGCAGGAGTGTTTTGGAGCCCTGGCTGATACGGGCTGTCTCGCAGCTGGGTAGTGCCAGTCCCTCACTGCTGCTCAAGCTTGCATGGCTGATTTTTGTGCATATACCAGCCTAGAGCTGGGTGGGTCTGGAGAACAGGACTGGAGGAGGGGAATTATAGGTCACCTCAGGTTAGGTCTTACATGCCAGAATGAAAAAATCATAGAGATTTTTATAGGTGGGTGGGCATCATGTCACTAAACTGATGGGGGTGACCAAGAGGGGTTGTATATGATAATTTCAGGGATTCTGAATTCTTACTGGACCATTTCCAGAAATATTCAGAAATGAGCAATTAAACCATATGCGCAGCTTTTTATTTATGATGACTATGATTTTCTTGGTAGATCCCAGAGAGAGTCACAAAAAAAAATTCTTGCAGCCACTTTCATGGGCAAAAGAGTTCTTTATCTCATCAGCAGGGAAAAGAACTTACAAATCAGATATTCCTGATATCTGGTATAAAGAAGTCAGGCTGTCATTTAGGCTACTGATTGAAGGGTGGGTTAGATCATCTGTTAATGATGAAACAGAAGTTAGTCTGGCATGCACCAAATTGCATGTCTTCTACAGAAGAGGTGCAGAAGAAACTTGAGCTATTGTCAGATGTCTACGGAGGCATACCATAGTATTAATGTAAAGCTCCAGGTGGCACCTGAGTAAATATTTGGGGTGAGACTCTCCAGTAGAATAGTCCTACCAAAGCTGGTGAAAGCCTGTTCAGCCAAGGCATTTGACTTTGCCAAATACATGTCTTATATTTCAGTCAGAAGTAGGAGCTTGTTGAAAAAAAGGGGAGACACAGATTGGTGCAAGTAGGGTAGTAGAAGAGGGGAGGTATATACTAAAAGGTTATGAGCTTGTCTGTTTTCACAGGTCCAGATATTTCCTTTATTTTTCTCAGACACAGGTCATGTACAGATGCAAATCTAGATGTAAGTGTTGCTTAGTCATAGATTTTTCTAACCAGGAGTATTTATAGAACCCAGGGAAACGGAAATCTTTTAAATTCTAATCCCAGCAAATAAAATATCTAAGGCAAATTATTCTTGGCTGAGATGCAATTGATTATACTGTTAAAAAACAAATAATGTACCGCACCAGGTTTTGGGAAGTCAATTCATTGAAAGGTTATGATACAAGATGAGAAAATACTAATAGGTGAACACTCAAAAATGTTTGTTGAGAAGTTATAACCATAAAAATTGTGTTAAGGATAAGAAATAAATTTGTTAGAGCTAACATTGTGTGAACAAGAAGAGGGATGTTTGTGTTTTGCAAGTAGTCCTTCACTGAAAAATAAAATACAAGAGTAGACTCCAGCTGCAGCATTGGTGGGTTACCAAATAGGAAGTTACAAAAAAACCACTTAGAATACTTAGGGCTAAAGAAAATTATAAACCTTTATCCCTGTCATTTTCTTGGAAATGGCAACTATCTTTTTCAGTTTTGAATCTTTTAATGAGCTACAAACTGTTCAATACCCTTTTGCATGTGTGTTCTTTATTGTATTTCTTTTCTGATTGGGCTTTGCTACTAGATTTTAAGAAGGGAAGGAAACCTGACAGAAATATATTAAAACACTGTAAAAAGATATAGTTTGCTCATTAAATTCGTAAGAGCATTTTTTAGTTCCGCCAGGTGTATCTAATTTTATAATCTGTGGAATCAAATTCAGTCATGGTTATGAGTTTGCCATCACGATTGGTAGCTGTATCTAAACCAGACATACATTATGCAAGAGATCATTACTGGAAGTATTTAATTCCCGTCCTATATTTCCCAGCTAGCAAAGCAATGGGATTCATTGGAGTGAAATGAAACTGAAACAGACTATAGGCCTCGAGCCAGGAAAAAGAGAAAAAAAAGCCCTGCATGGCTGCAAGCCAGTGCATGCTCCATTGCGCCGTTGTCAGCTTCCTCCTGTGGCAGTGGCCAAAGAACATTTTTAATTACGGTCCCTGGGCTGGGTTTCTAAAACTCGTGCTCTGTAATACCTCTGACGCACAACAGCTCCTCCTTTCACTGTCATGCGCGGTGAGCAGGATGTGGCCTTCGTGAGCCCCTTCTCTCTGAGCTTCTCCTGAGCTGCTGTGCAGCCGCAGCGGGGCTGGCGGTACGGCGCGGCAGGCACCGCGGCCCCTGAGCATCCTTCCGAGGGCCTCCACTGTGGGCTGGCTGGGCATAATACAAACTAGGCGGTTAGGTTCATGTCAGGAACTTTTCGACATCTCAATGGGTTTCAATGTACTGCGAAAAGAGAAAATAATGGAAGGTTGAATTTTATAGAAACCAAGTACCAGACACTTGTCTAACTGGGTTGGATGGGACCACTAAATAGCGGAGTACTGTTACTGCCTGTAAAACCAGTTTCTCTCTGATTGCTTCTCTTTCTATGAACATACTGACAATGTCACTAAGTTTCTTTTTTCCCTCCAAAGTAAACCAAATGATAATATTTTCTGTCTCTTATTTCAGCCTTTTGGAGGACATAGTCCTATTATTACTACTCATGTTATTCTTGATTTATATAGTCTGTAACACAAGATCTAATTTGCTGCTGCTAAATCAAGGCTGGTTTACATTCTTGCGAATCGCTATAGTTTCTTGCAAAAAGTCTTTACGGCCCCATACTAGCACACTCAAGATTTTGTTCTGCTTGTACTTTAAAAGGATCAGGCTGCTCAACAGCTCAGGTATTATAAATAAAGCTGGAAAGCACATCTGGAGTCAAGTATGCTTTTGACAAGCATCAGGTAAAACAACAAAGCTTTTTAGGGGAGAAAAGCAGAAGAATGGTGATTGGAAGGATGAGTTAAAAATATTGCATCTGCTCTTCAGATCTCTCAAACTATTTTATTTTTTACACTTTCCAGGATGTAAAATTCATTCTTAAACCAGATTCAAAAAAAAGATAGCTTATGTCCAAATAATTGAAAAACATCATTTAGGTCAGAAAACAGAATGGCTTTCGAAAAGGGGAATTTGTCAATTGTATATGTGCTGTCTGTAGTTCATCTGACCTAGCTTTTTAAAATAGACTTTGCTAATGTTACAGTATGTACTTAGATATTAAGGAAAAATTCCTATGTTTCCCTTGTGCTTGGCAGCTGGTAAATTTTTTTCCTCTGCACCATATACAGGTTTTACTTCTGTTACAGACTTTTGCTTTTGAATCTGTATGTAACAAATACAAGGCTGTAGGTATCTCCTCTTGTACATACACATTTTTGTACTCCAGTTTGGAATATGCAATTTGCCAAAAATATCAGGTGACTTTTTATGAAGTGCTTCGGAGGTTTTAGTGCATTCGTTAACACATGGTGAAGTAAATGGCTGTGTTTGAAGCAAAAGGCTGTAAATAAAAAATGCACTTTGAGGGTCAGAAATCTGTGTAGGTTCCTAAACTTACTTATGTCATAAGTTGAATGATTCAGGTTTATGTCAGTGGGCAGGCTACAGCTGTTGTTCTCGAGCTGGCATTTTCTCAGGCTGCCAGAAAGCATCTGCATCACTGGGCATGTTCTGTATATTAGAGCGAGGAGAGCAAGAGCTGCAGGACCTTTACTCTCTGCAGCCGATCAGAAAGGACAGCTGATTCCGATCAGGAGCAGGGTCTCTCTGCAGCCTCCTCTAGCCCTCGCCTCCTCTGAAATCTCATGAGAAATTAGCAGGAGTAAGGATGGTCTGGTCTGCAAACAGAGCCCGTTGCTAGGAACAGGGTTAGTGGTACTGAAGTAGCAGACTAAGTGGCTCAGCTGGGATCCTGGAATAACAGCGATCTGTATGGAAGTTCTCGGCCTCTGGGAACTGGGCACACAGGTATTTCTTTGTGTCTGTTATGAGTTGGGGCTTTTTTTTTTCCTTTTGATTGTGAAATTCTGCTGTTTTTTTGCCTTTAGCTAAAGATGACAGAAATTATTTATAAGCTTTTTATAAACCTGGAACAAAAGGTTTTGAAGTTATTGACAAAGAGCAGCAATAATAAGATTATGGACTTGTAGTTGGCAGATAAATAGGAATAGCTGTAAGGAGAAATATATTTTAGTTTATAGCCATTTGTGCTCTGCAGTGACTTTCAAATAATTAGGTAGGAATGTTGTTTGTTCCTTTTTACAGGAAAATCTTTATATAGTCCAAGTCAATAAGACTTTCTGCAGAGGGTTCAATAGCAAATGCCATTTGAAAAAATGTTTTAAGGTTGAATGTGTGAAGCAACAAGTTAGGGATCTATCTGCTTGCAGTTTTTCTTCTCAGGAATATATGTCAGAACTCAGTGTAGTAATGATTTTCTATATTTTTCTTAAGTCAGAATTTTGGATAAGGAAGAAATGCAGTTTTTTATAGACTTTTTTTCCATAGTTATAAATGTGATCCATACTCTAGGTTAAAAGAAACGGAGAGGAACTATATTGGGAAATGTTTATTAATAATGTTGGATTAGATTTATAGGTATGCCTTTAATAGTGGAACATGGTACACCAGTCAGTATACAATACTTTAAGTTGTTTTGTCCTAAAGTTATAGTAAAAGTGGCAAATACAGGTTTTTTAACTCTTTTTTTTCCACATTTGCAGTGTTATGCTGAGATGTTTTATTACTAGTGACTCTTTTCAGTGGTGGAAATAAAATATGTACCCTCGTTTGCTATAGTATCTTTTTCAGATAACACAAAAGATTATATCATATTTATATGATCATTAAGTACAGCTGCATTTTATTCTGGTTACACTTGAACTGAAAACACTGAACATTACAAAAACATTTTGAACCAAGATTTTTTGGTTTGATATGCAGGTGGGAAATTGGTACAAGGTCATGGGGAACATAATATCTAATAATGTATTATTTAGATATATATTTAGGTAGTTATATAATAACAATATGTTCCAGTTTGTGCAGAAAAAAATTGACACCTCTGTCTATAATCCTATATGTATTTACCGAACTGTACAGATTTAGCCAATTAGTTGTCATTAACTGTTTTAACCCTTACAATTATTGATACTAAGTAATATTATACCAACTGCATGCCTTAACCGGAAAGCTCTTTGTGCTTCTGTCATCCATCGTTACAGAAACATGAAGGAAAATGAGCCACTGAGACTTTGCAAGCGGTTCATTGCTTCCATCAAAGCAATATATTTTTAAATCATGCTTTTCCTTGTCTTTTCCTTGACAGGAGGCATTGTTGATAAGGACCTTCGTCACTACCTCAATTTACGGTTCCAGAAAGGTTCGGTAGACCATGAGCTCCAGCAGATCATAAGAGACAATCTCTACCTCCGCACAGTGCCATGTGAGTAGGGTGGAGATGAACAAATCTGTTTTCTTAATGGCAACAGGCTATCTGAATTAATGCTGCTGAGGCCATTTGCAAGGCATGAAGAGGTGAACTGTAGATGAAGCAGTCTTCCTGTAAATGGATTTGTGGCTTGGTTCGTGTCTTCCACATTATTACTGAGAAACTTAACTGTCTAATGCTGAATTAATTTCTGAAATGGCATGGTGTTTTCAAAGTTGCAGTTCTCATAAACTGTGGCTCTAGAATAATAATCTTTTTCTTCTGCAGTTTTAAAAAGCACAAATATAAAGGAAAAAAGCAGTTTTCTGGGCTGGTTAAATTGATGTGCAACCGGGAGAGTTTGATCAGCCTCATATTTCACAGTATTATACTTTACATAATAATACCGTGGGTTTAGAATGCAATAGGGCAACAGAGAAAACATATAAACTAGGAGATTTTGTTGTTTAGGTGCAGTAGGCATGGCAATGAAAGTTCGTGTTGTCTTGCATGTGTGTTCTTTTGTTGTCACATAAGTCAATGGTATCCATATCTGATATATTCTGAAACCTCTAAAATCATTTTTTAGCTATTGACATTATTCACCTATTTCTGCAGTAGACGTTAAATTAAGCAGAGTAACATAAGCCATGTCTTTCAGAACAGATCTACTTGGCTGACAGACAATATATCATTTAAAATGGACTCTGGTTCCATTATTCTTCCCTCATAAAATAATTGTTTAGTAGAGAAAAAATTAGAGCTTCTGGTTTTGGCAAAAAAAGGGTGCACCTTTGAACTTGCAGGCTTGACACTGGAATGATAGGCAGAGGAAGGTGTACTGAGTAAGTGACTGTGCTATTTATATGGTAATGAGTGGACGCTCTTTGAAAGCTGTTGTTTTGAATGCTATTGTACGTTTTTTTTCTTTCATTACATTAAAGAATGGAGCTTTGAAAAGCTCCACCAAAAAAAGACCTCAAGCATTTCCCTTTTCTTTTGGAAGCTCAAGGTAAATAAATATAAAGTCTTCATTTCAGGAGTTCCATTCATCCCTGATTAGAAAGGAAGGTGGAGAAAAACATTAAAAAATTATTACCTGTGTGCAGAAAATCAAAACCATTACATTTATGTGAGATTTATGATGAATTAGGTTTGTCTGAAGGTGCTGAGAAACATCACAGCTGAAGTGCAAATGCAAGCACAAAGATGTTTTGAGATTAAATCCCATTTCTTAGGAAGGGAGACCCCCTAAGAGGGGGGTCATTAGCATAGGAGTATACTTATTACAGCCCCAGCACATGCTTGTTAATGATGGAGATCCAGATTAAAAAGAAAGCAAGCCCAACAATATTGCAACTACTGCACATGTGTAACAGATATTGCCTGTCAGCAGTATGGGCATGATGAGTAGTTTTGGGTTTTGTTTTATTTTTAATCAAGGCAATAATAAAGTGTTCTCGTTTGTCAAGTGAAATACAGTACTCACAGAAGGAAATTTATCATTCAAAAAGTAGCACTACAACCACGAAGACCACAATTTGGAACCTATAAACACTTAATATTACCTTTCCTTTCTGCTGTGACTTGTCCATCTTCTGTGTCATTTTATGTGGTTAGATTCTTAGATCATTATTCTATCACACATTGAGCAGCTTTAGCTAAGAAAGAACCAGATTTTCAAAAATAGTATAGTGCTGCAGATGACAGCTGCTGAATTGCTAGGTAGGCAGGCATGTTCTTGGATAGAGTGGAAGACTCTCTTCAATAGAGGTGGTAGAAAAAATAGAAAAAAAATAGTGCCTGAGTGGCATATTTTCTTGAAATTTTCTTGAAAATCCTATGAAAGTAGCCCTCCTGAAATGTGGGTATTTTAAAATAAAGAAATTAACAAATGCAGACAGGGATATGTGGTTAGCTAAAGAAGTTTTCGTAATCAGGTAAATGAAAGGACACCATAGCTTGGATTGCAGCCCAGATTTCCCCTTAGTCATATTTGAGGCGAATCTTTTTTAATGCAATTTTATTCTATCTCCAGCATTCATATTTAGGAGGGAAAATGTTCTCAACTGTTTTCTTTTTCTCATACAGTTAAACTAATTTTTGAATCATGAGCTTACTTTTCAAAGGTGCTGGTATTCAAAATTTTCTGCTTTGTGTCGTTTTTTTTTTTTTTTTGAAGCTCTGTACGTAGGCTAAGAGTAATGGTTAGCTGTCCAAACAGTGTACTTTACAACTGGTAGGGCGATTTCTTTAGTATGCAGCAGTAATATTTAACTGTCTATATCATTGCCCACAAGTTCACTTAATGAGTATGGACTAACCATGTACTTATTACAAATCTTGCAATGGATGCCGATACAGCAAAAGCAGCACTCAATTTGGTCAAATTCTTGTGCAGAAAAATAGAGAGAGAAAGCCAGCTGCATGCAACGTAGCCTTTATTTCCAATGACAAGGTTGTAACATAAAGAGAAAAAAAAAATTGAAAAATAGGTGGCAACCTTTTCCCTTTAAAAATGCACCTACAATCTTTCCTCATAGAGGCATAATTGCCAGTGAAACCAGGAGAACGTTTATAAGAGAGTCCTTGACCTTGAGTTTTTACTGTTCTTTGCTTCTTGTTCAGACTGACAGCACTGGCCCTAGCAGTGCAGTGGGCATGGCCACTGTTTCTCAGCCTTCCAGGTCAGACTGAGACATCTTTCAATTATGTGAATTGAGTGAGTATTCTCTGTGAACCTAGAAAGCAGAGAACTAAATCCATACCTGTTTTAAATCAGGATAAGCCAAATGTAGTTAGAACAGGTAAACCAGTATTTATTGGATAAGAATTTGAATTGTACGTTATACAAGTGTACATCCCTGTGTGCACCAAAGGATGGATGAGCCAGAAAAGCATGACGTGAGGATAATGGATCAATTCTGCCCTCGGAAACTGCGGCCCCTGTGGATGGAGTGAATTGGTTGGGTTTGTGATCCTTGCATTTCTCTATTTTTAATAATACGGTGCCACTTTCTACCAAATTAGAAATGACCGTGTAACCCTAAGAGTCAAATGCTGCCTTCCGTAAGTGGTTGCAGTTCTCAGTGCCATATGAAATTGATTTTCACTGCATTGTCAACAGGAATTACACGCATATATCCCAGGGCAGAACGTGCGATTGTATTTGCAGCAGCCGAGATGCAGCCGTTAACTAGCTCTGTCCCCAGAGCTGTGTGACAGCAGTAATGAAACTGATACATAAACAAGAAAATGAAGAAAAAGTTCTGTTAATTTGAAGCTGAGTTAGAAAAGCAATAACGCTTTCAACAGACAAGGTCAAGAAACTGAAACTTTTTTAAAGATACAGTATTGCAAATAATATAAAAGAAAATACGCACTCTTTAGAAGGAAGACTGGGCGGTGGTCTTCTGTCAGGGCACAGGTCTTGTTTTAGTGCAAGCAGGAGGATGGGACTTCAGGTGTTGGGAAACCAAAAGTAATGCAGACGAGAAACATGCTGAGCATCTCAGAGGAAAACAAAAAACGACAAAATGCAGCTTTGAGGGAAAGAAGTTCAGGAGACCTGACTGAAGTTTGTCTCATGCATTTTCTTCCCCTTTTTCTGTTGTGTGGGATTTAGCATGGTTTTCATACCCTAGACTTATTCCTGATGTTATTTAGGAGCACTAACCATTGAGGCTGTCCTACAATACAGAAAAATAGCTATGGTAAGAAGTGGTAGTTTTAAACAGAGGTAAGCAGTATCTGACACTCTCTGTCCAAGTCCAAGGATCCGTGGAGAAAGGCCACGAAACACATCTAGGACTGTGAATGCTATAGGCAGACAACAAATTAGTCATGCTGCACCTTGTGCTTGGTAGCGCTGCCGGCAAACTGCAGTTGCCATGTGGGCAAGCAGCTTTCCAGTCTTCGCTAATGTGAGAAGAGATAGCTCTAACTTTGTGTCATCGCAAGAATAAAGCTTTGGGGAGAGTACATGACAGGAAAGCAGTTTTGGTAGTGACAGTCATGGTCAGGCCTGTCTTCTTTGATAATGTCCTTCCAAGCAATTGCAAATTCCATTTCTTTAAGAGCTGGCAAAGCAGTGGAGCTGTGGTTGAAAATAGAGTCTGTATGCTTCCTTCCCAGACAGGGAATATGAAGTGGTAGTGGAAGACATTGTGATTAAATAGCACTGGAAAAAGTCAGACAATGACAAGTTGATTCATAGAAGTAAAAAATCATCTATTAATTTGAAGAGATTGCTGTTGATATCCTCTGGGATATAGTCTCAGATCGACAGTAGCTCAGGTGAATTACTCTATCCCACTGCACTGATTTACACCGCTGGAGGATGCAGCCCAGAAGAGCATCCTCCAACTGGCCACGTATCAGAAGTGATCATGTGAAATAATTTAAAAAAAAAAAAGAAAGGAGGAAAAAAAAAGTCATGAGGATGAGGAAGTTTCCTTCCTAGTGTTTGCATTTAGAAAAACAACAATGATGAAAGAATGGAGAGGACTGGGTGCGTGGCTCAGGCTTACTGCACTGGATAATGCAGTACTACTATTAACACAGAAGACTTGGAGGAAGGATGTTTTATTTAAGAGATTTGTCAGCAACATAGGAAAAAAGGTTCAGTTTGTGATTCAGCTACAGGTTATATGTGAGTGACCACAGGCAAGAAATGCAGTCATTATGTGCTATACTTCCCCACATACGAAATAGTGATAATAGTTCCTTCTTTTGCTTAGTTTGCCTATTGGCGTTATGATTGCTCTGTGTTAGGTGAATATAGGTAACACACTGAACTGCAAATATAAAACCTATGAACACTTAATAATATCCTTCCTTTCTGCTGTGATTTCTTATTTTTATCCATCTTCTGTGAATAATTAGATTCTTGGGTCATTTTGAGTGACTTCAAATAAGACCCTCATTTTCAAACATGGTTTTGTTCTATTCTAGTATGATCTGATGTATGTATAAATATATTTAACCTACATGCTGCAGTATTGTCTGTGTACTGTTGAAGTCTCATATATTACAAAATGCTTCTGTTTATTGTCTAGTCCTCTTCCCAGAAAAGAAAGTGTATGCAGTGTTTTTTTTTTTTTTTTCTTTTTTGTTGGACTTGCTTTTGTTTGTCATATTGGCAAAGGTAAGTGCCATTAGCTTTTTTTTTTTTTTAGATACTGAAGTCAATAAAATGTTCTACTTGAAGCAGAAATTGCTGCAGAGTGGTAAGAACACTCAGCCTCAGGGGAATTCACTGCACATTTTCGGCCCTGGAGAAATCTCCATCTCCAAAACAACCAGGGTCTTTCCCTCTGGCAGAGAGGTGGATTATGTTAGGAGACCATAGTCACTCATAGTCTTCTTTATGGGTGCCAATCAGAAGTAAGGCACCTCTGGGTGTGTATATACTGAGTTATGATGAGGCTCTCCTCTCCTGCCCCTCCTTCCTGGGGTTGCACCTAATAGGCATTATCATAGAACAGTAGTTTGTATTAATTCTAATACCTTGTATATTAGTCACTATAACAAAGGAATGACAATATTGACTAATAGGCGTTATCATAGTTTGTATTAATTCTAATACCTTGTATATTAGTCACTATAACAAAGGAATGACAATATTGAGTAAATACTGAAGGAAATCCCAATTACATACCCAGGTTTTCATCTGAAGTTTCTGAATTTAAAGGTG
>NW_009212180.1:22261-37929 GCF_000690835.1 Fulmarus glacialis
GAAAGAGTGACAGAAGTCAAGTGGGCAATAAATATATATTGGCTGAGGGTACATCCCACTCAGAAGCTCTGTGTGTGTAGTTCTGCTGCTCCGAATAAGGATGTGGAATATATTTGACTCATCTGTATTTGGACAAATATGAGGCCTTTCAAATTTCATTTGTAAAATACTTTGTTCCTCTTCTAAAAAGTGTATACCAAGAGCATTCAAAGGGGAATGCGTGAAACAAACTTGCCAGTGGTTTCATATATTTTTCTTATAAGTTTGTTCAGCGTCAAAAGTATCTTTCAAGAGTGGAAATTCAGTGCACAGCTTTGTTCTTAAACGAAACATATTAGAAAGTCCAGATATCATCAGTTAAAAGATCTTCCAGTTTGACGTCTTATGGAGCTATTCTTAGAATAAAATAACCTGTGCTTGGCACACCGTACTGCCAAGAAATGTCCGCATCACTGGAAATAACAGTACCTAACTTTAATGACTACTTTATTCTTTCAGACAAATGTTAGTTATTGCTTAGGCTTGACTTTGATGGCTCAGAATAGAGCAATGCAGAGCTCTAGGGAAATGTTCTTGTTGTTGTGTATCTAATGGAGCACACCTCCAAGGTGTACTTAAAGCAGAATCATTGGCAAGTGTATTCAGCCTTTTTTGTGTCTCAAGCAAAATTAAACCAAATCAGGTAATTATGTGAGATGAGGGCCCTGCTGTGCTACATGCAGCACAGCCATGTCTTTCAGAAGATGATGAGGAGGTCACTGCTTCAAATAACTGACAGCCTAAATAGAAGAGGCAAAGAATGGTTGAGAAATAAACCCACAGCACAGACAGTGCCTGAGTTGACTTGCATGAGGTGGAGTGGTGGTTAAACTGGTGCCCGTGGACCTTGCTTTCTTTTCCACTGCTACATGTGGTATTCCTAATTACCTCCTGGAAATACACACGGTACACTGACCTGTTTCTCTGAAGATGCTGGGAACGTCTGGTTAGGAGAGATTGGCTTATGTGTCATCGTATTGACTTTTCCATGCAATTTTATGGGTTTTTTTGTGTGTTTCAGAGCAGAGTGGTAAAGGTTACCATCAGCACTGCGCTGCCTCTCAGTCAGTGGGCACGAAGCGTTGCTCGGGCTCAGGGGCTGTTTGGGCTGCAGGCACTGCATCGTCGTCAGTGGGAAGCAGTGGATGAAAAGAAAACTAACCAAAAAAGAATGTTGTCCTTTTTTTTTTATTATTTATCAAAGTGAATTACGATTTTATCTTAATTAAGATCTAGGGTAAACAGATGCCCAAACTTTGTCTACAAATAGCAACGCTGATAGGAAATACAAACACTGTTTGTTAGTCATGAGAGAGAAAACACACATCATTTCTGACACCTTTTCTCAGGAATTTCTCAACTCTACATATTGAGGACATCAATTCTCAGCTATTCAGTGACTAATACATCTCTTTTAAATACTCACCTTAAAATAACAGGTATCCAAAGGAAATAAATACTGTTCAAGAAGAAGGAGAGGTGGAACGTGTCTCGTGGTATAACTGTAGTATGAAGTGGGAAGAGATGTAACAAAATAAAGAGCGGTAGTTGTGTACCACTTACGATAGTACAGCTTGAATGTCCCATAAAAGATCGTATGAAGACATTAGGATGATTTCATTGGCTGTACAGTTACAACAGCTTGTGCTTCTCTGAGGTCCTTGCACCCAGATCACATTTATGAGAAAGGGAGACTGCTAATTCTGCCCCCCACTCCCATTCGTTCCACTCCTTCATTCCTTCCTTTCTGCTCCCTTAAACACTGTGCATTTCTCTCCCATTTTCAAAATCAAATCATCTAAAATCAGTTTTGGTTTGTTTTTTTTTTATATTTCAGTGCCAATACAAATTACTTGTATAACAGGTAATCCGATGCACTGCCAACTGGAGAGATAATACCACTAAAGTCACTAGAAGTTTTTGCAGTGAAAAAAAGCAGCAGAAAGTTCTGAAATTGCACACCTGACCTTTTCTAAGCAGTTTTCCTACAAAAGAATATCACCTATCTTCCTTAAGTGATGTTAACCAGCATGTGATTTAAAGACTAATGTCTCTGGCAAGCAGCTTGGGTTGCTAATCATATCTGTCTCTAATTATTTATATGTGATATAACACATGTATAATGCTAGATGAGAAGTTTAGTTACGATATTTGTGCTGATTGCCCCCAAGAATTGATCCATTTTTCGTTTAACTTTGAGGAGTTAAGGAGCTTTCTGGTGTTGCAAAATGAGTTCTTTAATTCACATGATACCAAAAGGATAAAAGATAGTGACAGTTTTAAATGAATTTTGATGATAGCACTAATCTTATTGATTACTTGAGAACTAGAGCAGGAAACTAGAGGGGCAATAGCATAAATCTGATAAAGTACCTTGTCTCTGCAGAACAAGAACAGCAAATAATAGAAGAGGCCACAATTAACTTATTTTACAAGTACAAGTCATAGCTCTTGACTC
The DNA here is from genome assembly GCF_000690835.1 of Fulmarus glacialis. Taxonomy (NCBI): domain Eukaryota; kingdom Metazoa; phylum Chordata; class Aves; order Procellariiformes; family Procellariidae; genus Fulmarus; species Fulmarus glacialis. Next base: position 24,759 of record NW_009212180.1, read on the forward strand.
GCCTAAAGCAGCTTGAAGTTTGGGTAGAGACTATATCTCCCTATGACAGTAAGCTTTTCCAGCCTGAAGGTCTTAGATGTACTATTGACCTTGTTCCTGAAATAACAAAACTATCTTTGAAATTATGAAAATTACAAATATGATTAGCAGAAGTTGCAGCATTATTGAACATAAGCATTCCTATGATTTCTAAACCATTTTTAATTTACTACATGATCTTTTTGAATTGCCTTCTTGATATTAAAAGATTTTTAAATATACCCTCTAGATAAATTTAGCCTCCGTCTACAGTCAAATAGGTCAAAAAATTGTGGTTTTTTTCTTGAGGGAAGCTGAGGTACTTTACATAAAGGCAGAACCGTTGCCAAATTGTACAAGTTTTGTGATAAAGCATGGTAATGCAGTTCACCTGGGAACATTAGAACTGCTTGGACTGAAGTTGCCTCAAAAAGCTTCCTCATTTTGGAACTTTTCATGTCTTTGGATGACCTTGGATTTGTTGTCTTTCTTAGTATCATTTAAAGCCTGGGGTTTTTTTTAATCCTCTCTGTCTTCTCTCAGTCTGTAGAAGATAAACTGTCAGAGACGGTGGATAATCTTTACTTTACTTGGTGATTTTCATCTGAAGAACAACTGAACAGTGAACATGGAGCACCAACAGCTGCTCTTAGAAATTCAGAATAGCAATAAAAGAAAAAGAATGAGAGTTGTTTAAAAGAATTGATATTCAGAATTGGATGCCCAAATTAAGCTACTAAATCCATATTTGCATCATTGAATAAAAAGGTCCGATATCAATTTTGGCAGGATGTGCTGCTTTTGTTTTTCTCCTCTGGGACTTTCGTCTACAGTCACAACAAAAGAAAATCAGTAGTAGTGAGGATGGACTTCCTTGTGAATAGATCATCTGGTCCATATTGAGCAATTTATGTGAATTGTTAAGCAGTTGGCCAAGTTCACGTTCACCAAATAACCAGCTTGCTCACATCTATGCACCTGCAGTTCAGTAACCTCCTCACAACAACTGGAGCCCAGGTCTTTGCTGATTTGTTTGGACACCATGCTCTGTGCCACTGCTCCCTTCCTTTGAAAAGGTCACATCTACATTGCATTAATGAGATTATACAACTGAGACTACTTTAAAGCTTTTTTCAAGCTTTGAGATTTTTGTCATGCCCCCACCTTTAGAGAACAAGGTACCCCTCGTATTTTCTGGGTCTTATGAAAAAAGAAAGAATTTCAAACCTTCTGTGCCTGGTAAGCCAAGGTCAATGGACTAGTGCCTCAAGTGGCACCATGTTTTAGATTCAAAAGTAGCCTGGCTAGAATAAATCCTTTTGAGGAAAAAAAAATAGAGAATGAAGATTAAAGAGGTGCTTTTCAATATCTGAAGAGTGAATAAAGCTTTGGTTTCAGCAGCAGGGGTGAGATTAACTTATAATATACTGGTGGAAACTGTTATGAGGAAAACTCTCTTCTGCAAGTCCTTTCCTTTTTATTTCCCTTAATTCTGAGGGTACCACTGTCCTGTTTTTGTCCCTGACAGTTTGTCACAACTTTATATTTCTTCTGTATCTCCAGGTTTTGATTCTACCCAATGCACTTTTCTTTTTCTAATGCATTACTGTTATTAACACATCAACCTCTTGACTAGCTATCAATCTAATATGGTTTATTCAAATCATTCTGTCAAATTTATTTAAATGATTCTGAATAGGGAAATGGGGAGATGGCAGAAATATATTTTGGTTCAAAAAAAAAATTATAATAATGCAGAGGTTCCAGATAGTATTTCAAATGAAAGCAGCGATCTGGATTAAAATGCAGAACAGTGTTGTAATTTCAGCTTTAAAATTCTTGTCTTTAAATTTTAAAAGGTTGGACATATATAAAAGGATATGTTGCTAAGATATCTGTGTTGTTGTGATATCTTGCTAAGATATTTTCACATTGTTCATAAAAATAGTGGATCATTTTATACATAGGAAAGAATGAAATTCACTCTAGGCTGCTGATGGTGCAGTCTCTACCTGCGTTCTAGTGGCCTTTTGCTACTGACAGAATGCACACCACCACTCATTTCAAGTCATCTGTATTTTCTGATTCCCATTTTTGTTTTTGATTGACTGATAAGGTTTCTTTTTCAACTCATTTTGGTACTGACTTGACTGGATGCTGGACCTGTCGTTTGGCATTTGTTAAACTTAGAGAAACACAGAAATGTCATTTTTTTTCAAGCTTTAAATCAAAAACACCCTGCCCCTTCTTGCAAAAATAGAATCCTTTGTCTTTTTCTCTGCAGAAGGTGTGGAGCACTTCCTGGAAAGTTTGATCGCAGGTGTGTCGGGAATTACGCAGTAGAGCTCTGTCCTGCTACAATTCACTCGTTTCACAGGACACTTCATTTAATTGGGAAATGCACATTGCACTGTACTCCTTGAAGAGCTCTTAGAATCCAGAGAATAGTCTGTCATTGAATGACCTTTCATTCTTTGAAAAATGTAAACTATGGTGGCATTCAAAATGGTGATTTTGCAAGATTTCCTGGTAGTAGTAGCAGCATCTGTAAAAAATCTCTTGTTCCTTTAGAGGTGTTCTGCATTGTCTTCCACTAAAATACATCAAATCTTGAGTGATTCTGAGCCTCTGTGAGTTCTGTTTGCTTGTGGAAGGTTATCAGCACTACCTACGTTTCCTGACTGGCCTTGCATTGCTGGTGTAGCAGCTCTCTTCCCCTCGCTGTTTTGGATACCACATGCGGTGAAGAGCTGGGCTACCGCCTTTTCATTCTATCCATGCAAATTCTCTGTAAATCTCTGTGTAGCTGTTCTGTTCTGTGCAGTCTCATATAATAAAAAGGCTTTTTCCCCTCTTTTGCCCTGCCGGAGGGAGTGACTGGGAAAAAGAGGATATCAGGAATGCATCCCTATACAGTGCTATTATACAGTTGTTGACATTCTCAGTTAATAGTTGCAATATACAAAAGTTAACACAGATTGGTGCAAAGCCCCAAGTTGTGCAAAGCTGGTGCAAGTTGGTGCAAAGCCCCAAAAGTTAGCATGACTTGGTGCAAAGCCCCTCAGTCTGCCATCATCGTGCAGCTTCTCCTGGTTGCCCCGTGCTTTGCTCAATTGCAGCTGATGAGGCCCAGCTGGCTGCATACTTTGTTTCTATTTTTCATGTCTGAATGCAATTTATTTGCAAAAGATGGCAAAATCATTTCATGTATATGAGTGCAGGTAATCTAAAGCCTTATGGGTGGACTGAGGCTCTTCCACTTATTTTACAGCTTTTGGCAAAGTATTTGTCTAGCGCTAATTGGAATGTACTGGGTTATATCAGATCTGTGGAGTGCACATTTTATCATTCCCCATTAAACCCCTGTACCTATATATAGTCAACATCAGTACCTAATCATTCTTACTTTCTTGTTCTGAATAGCTTTGTATGATTTAAGAAGTGTAAAGCAGAAGATTATGTTTTGGATGTTAATTTCATCTCACAGTGTTATCTAATCAGAATAACTTAGAATAATATGGCTTGCGATTATGTTTTTCAGATGAAAATCAAAAAAAAAATCAAAAAATATTTTTGAACTAGAGGCAAAAAAGGCAATCTTTGATTAAAGAAGGTGATGCTAATACACTACTGAAATTTGGGAGGTGCTAGAGTAAATTAAACATAGGTTAGAAGCATTCAAATTCTTCAATGGTGTCTGAGTTGGCACATCAAATTCGCTTAGTGGCCAACACTACCGGAATACTGCTGTGAAGAAGCTAGTATTGTTGCATCTAAAACAACATCTTGGTAGTACACACAGCTTACAGTGCCAAGTTTTCATGTGTCTGAACAGAATGAAATAGGAGGTAGTTGCTTGTATGTCAAAAACTGCCATAGGTGCCTAAAGTCATCATTCTTATTCATACTCCAGTTACTTTATATTTCCATAGCAGTGTAAAGGACCTCAGGGTTAGAACCACAGAGGGGCATAGGTAGGTTTAGGTAGACTTTTGGTTCTTGCCTAGATCTGTGGTCATTAAAATCCATGTTCTTTTGTTCTTTTTTCCATCTAACTTTACAGAGAGATAAAATTCTTAGTTGCTTAAGTTTTCATCAGTACAAGTACTTAAGCACCTATAACATTGGTCTGGGCAGTCACGTGAATGTCCTAGCTCATGTCAGGATTGATTCTATTAAGGCAAACGTTTGGGTCCCCGAGGAGTATGTTTTCTAGATGTTCACATAAAATAAATCAGGTACCATACGAAGCACGGTAGAAGTCATTGCTTTTGTTTGAAAACATTGCTGGTGGAGAGAAGAGAGAAACACCACGTGTTGTTGACTCCATATTACTAAACCCCGCCTGACTCCCTGCTCAGCAAGCTGGTGGTTTGGTGTCTGACTCCAAGCCTTCAGCAACTGGGCAGGGAAAGGAAGCTTATGACTTGAGGCTGTAGATTTTACACAGGTTGGAGAAGCTTTTGGCTTACACCAAAGCTAATGCTTAGGTGATGGAACTTTGTAAGACTAGTCCATACAATAAGCAAGGCTCTTTCCCAAATATACCTCAAAGTTTATGTCCTCTAGATAATCTAGACAGCTACCTTCTCAAGGATAGGATAAAAATCAGGCTGGTTTCATATTTCTCTCTTTCTCTTCTTTCCTTCTAAGTCCTGTGAGGAGATGGTGAAATGTACAGCTGAGTATTGAGTCATTCTACTCTTCAAGGTTTCATTCAAGGAATATGTGAAATAATGTAGAGTTCCCCATCACTTACCAAAGGCTATGGGGCAGGATTTTTTCCCCCGGTGCATCGTGTAGAATGAGGTTAGCTATAACATATATTATCTAATCTTTAGTTTATCTTTGTGTGCTTCAAAAATAATGATAATTTCCTATAGTGCTTCAACACTTGCCATGAGATCATCAGTCACTTTTATGCAAATGCATCTGTACTTGTATCAAGATTTGGGCATCAACTCACTACTGTTTAAATACACAGTTAAAATTGTACTGACTCAGAAAGATGACAATTAGAGCCAGAAACAATTTAGTGATCTGGATTTTAAAGCCGTCAGAGAATAGTTGTCATTCTGGTTTTGTACTTTATAATGCCATGTCCTGGAAGAGAGCAATGAATTTTGGAGAAAAATCCTTCCTTTCATCATCTTCACAAAAAGAGAGCATTTAATTACTCCTGTTCTTTCGTGTCATTATCCTCAATTTGCATCTCCCAATTCTGCTACGTCTGGTGGGCTTTTGTAGAGATTTTTACTTTTCAGACTCTTCTGAGTAAGATGCAAGATTATTTCCGGCCTAGATCAGAGCTGTTCATTCTGAACTGGAGAAAAGAAATGGAAGAAAGGCCAGGAGATCTGAGGGATCCTGTAACCAAACCATGCTTCCACTAGCTTCCATTTTTTCCAAAAAGTATTCGAAGTCCATGAGGCACTGTGCTTCTAAGAGGTTTTTTTGTCTACTAAGTTGAGGAAAATATCCAAGCTCTGTGCTTTAAAGAATTTATTTCTGTTAAGTAGTTCCTATTTTATTGACATTCTTTTAAAAGTTCTGAAAAAGCAGTGAAGTCTAAAAGAAAAGAGAAGGCTTCTGCAATATGCAATTATACTGTCTGTCTTTGTCCTTCTTTTATTAAATGTGGAAGACTTGAGCAACAATAATAAACATAAGAAAATGTTAGTTCTTGTATAATCCTCCATTAGCATCATAAAAGAGAATTCTGAATAAAGATTAAAGGTTCGTTTTTAAAAAAAAGGTTACATATTTAAGTTCTCTCTTCTACAAAAACAGGAACCTTAAAAGAAGATGAGCAAAGGAAAATGCAAAAGATAAAGTAGGAGGGTTTGTTATAAAACCAAATGTCATTGCTTCTTGTCCCTGATGTTTTTTGTCCATCAGACAGTGGAGTGGCCCAAAATGCAGACACATCATGGGGGAGACTGAAGTACAGCTTTGTCCTTTAGCTCAGTACAGACCTTGGAAGTGACGTTGTCATTTTTCAATAAGGGTTTCATGCAGTGAGCAGTGTGCACATATACCAACATTTCCATAATACTGTGGCAATGATGTATCTTCTTTTGGTAACTTTAGGTCAAGTGAACCTAATAATGACTTCAAAATTTAAAGATTCTAACTGAAATTCTAGAAATAAGGTTGCAGTGTTTTATACTGAAGGAACAACCCTTATAGAATTGCCTTTCAAGGTCATGGGTAAAGCTCAGTAAAAAGACATTAAACATTTATGCACCACGTATATCACTTTCATTTTTAAAAAGCAAAATTCCCCTTATAAATTCCTTACAGCTCATTAGTCACTGCAACCTTCTAATGGTAATTTTCACTGAGTTTGGAAACGTGAAGGCGTTGCTGAGGGCGTGTGTTTAAATGCGTTATGGCCAGAGGGCAGGTTGTGCTCTCGTAGAAAGGCAGAAGTCTTCCTGACTTGGGCAAGAGCTTCCTGAGGCTCACGGCATTGCTGTCGTCGTTAAGGACACATTATGGCATGGACTGCAATGTAAAATACAGTAGACAGTCTTTTACTCTGCTTTGGAAATGTCTGTGCTCATAAACAGTTACCAAAGACTAAACAAAAGCTAAATTTTAAGAGGATAATTATAGGTTTGGGGAGATAGTAAGCTCTGAGCAAAAAATGCACCCCTTATCCTCCCATTGAGTGACTCGAATGACCTCCCAGATCTCAGGGAACATGACACAGGATTAGACCTCGTGGCAGTTGTCTGTGAAGCTGTTCAGGTGGTGGAGGGAATGCGTGGGTAACTTCTGAAGATAAATTTATAAAGGATTGTGTGATACATTGAAAATTTTCTACAATTTCCTGATTTTTTTTTTAATACTCAATCTGAAACCAGACCATTGTTTTAGACTGAAGATCACCTTAAATCCAGTTTAAAAACTACATACCAGTAAAAAAAAAAGGGCAGAACACTTTGTGTTTCATTTCTTGAAGCCTTTTCTGAAGTGACTACTATTTACTTCCCCATTTCTGCTGTGACTGATCTTGAAAGGAGGAAGAACACTACCACCTTAGCCTGGCTTAGACATTGAAAAAAACCCTTAAGTCACTTGAGGGATGATTTTAACCTACTAGGTAAGAACATAAACAAAGTTCCATAGGAAATGTACAGAAGCACAGTCATAACTTGGAGCACAGTTTTTACTGCTTGAGTGAAACATCATCGTGGATTTTCATTGAGTTCAAGTGAGAATTAATTTAGTTCTCTATGTCACTGGTAGAATTTTGTTAAATTACTACAGGCCTTAACTTTCTGCATCTTGTAAAATAATGCACCACTTCCCCAGACAATACAGTGATGTTTATAGCAGCTTAATTTTCTTTCATTATGTGATTCCATGTAGCACCTATAAAGATGTGATCTGCACAACACTAACAATCCTACAAAGTTAAAGCTTAAACAGATTGATGTCGTCAGGTCCGTTAAACTCAAAGCACAAAGCACTTCACGCTGCTGGCCAATAGGATTAATAAAGGTGTAAGAGTTATACAGAAATAAGAAAACCATGAGTAATTATGGAAACTAGACTCTCAACCTGAGTATTCCACCAGTCATGCACAGGAGGCTCTGCAGTGCTCTGGTGCTGCGTTCTTCCAGTCCACTTCTGTCCTGGTGCAGGATCATGGCACGAGGTTGAAAATGTCTTTTCTTCCTGTTAGGTACTCCATCATAGGTGTTAAACGTGCTTATAGAAACTGCTTCTAATTTAGTGCCATAACAACACAGAAGGAGGAGAGAAGGGGGATTTGCTAGAGAGAGAGAGGAACATTTAAAATGGTATTTTGGTTCCTGCCATGTATGTATGTCGGTGTGCAGAGCTGCTCTGTTCCCCGTGAGTTGTGTGCTGTCCCTGTTCAGACAGTATTGCGCAGAACTGCAGCGTGTGGCAGACAGGGAAACGTCTGTCTCCATACAGTACTCCATACGGTGCTGCAGTCTCCCTTCATAGCCCAGTTCTCCTTGCATACCCCAACGAGAGGCCACAGAAAATGTGGGAACACTTAAAGAGCAATTTCCTTGGCCAATATGAGGTAGCCAGTAGCAACAACACGCAGCCCTACCCCTGTCATGGCTGCGTCTGTGCTAGAAAAACCACATGAGATGAATAGAAAACAGTGACCCTGTAGACTGATGGGAAAGGATTTCTTTCCCTTCATCTCCACTTATAAAAACATATGACATAGTTAAATGTTCCATTAGCTTTGTCTCCCCTGCTCCATGAATCTCTCACAGGAGTGTACTTCCAAGCTTATTTTCCAATGACACATGCTGCCACGTTTGAGATGAAAATGTGATTCTGAATGATATAGCCCAATTTTCACTTCTGGGAGCTGAAGAATATCACATCGTCTTGGCAAATATTATTCTGCAGCGATTACATCAAAGCAACCGTAGAACTTTTAAAATATGTCCCTTAGCACATATGTAGTTCTTCTTGTTGTTTTGTTTTTTTTTCTTGTTCTGTGTAGGATTATTTAAAAGATTGGGATTCAGAGTTTGGGTTATGTTCTCATTGTCCTTGGTTAGATTCATGATTCCGGCCAGCTGCTTTGTTAAATCTGGGCCGGAATAGTAGTATATCTACTCCTCTTTCTGTGTCACTAAAAAGCTTGAGCAGAGGAAAACAGCCACAGTCCTGTAGTGTGGGAGAGACTGCAGTAAAGAGAGTTCAACCTCACTTTCCCATCACTCTCCAGCTCCACAAATGAGTTCTGCGATAGCGTAGGGAAGAGATGAGTATAGATAATCAGAGTCATCAAGGCCAGAAATACTTGAGCATAAGTTGTCTGTTCATTCTCTGCAGGCAGCATAAGCACCAATATCACTCTGCTAAGAATTTGGGTTTGTTTGCCATCCACAAGAGGCAAGGATTTGGTTCTCTGTATTTCACTCTATCCATGAATACGGTAGTGCTGCAGTAATGCTGTTGACTGGATATAATCCTGCTATTGTGTACTGTTCATACAGAACACTTGAACCGATGGGTCAGGATTCTGCAAGATATTTCAGATAAGCAATGCCATAAAAGTAAAAATAATTATTATTAGAGTTGTTTGATGATTTGAGGAAACAGCCTATTTTACATAAATGCAGAGAAAAGGAGTTGGCAACTAAATCACTTCTTAATTTTCTTTTCAGTTTCATGGGGTTTTTTTTTCTCCTTTATTGTATTATTCAAATGAAAATTCAGTGTATGACAACTAAAGCATGCATCACAATTCTATTTCTTTCTAAAAAGGCTGAATTTTCTGTTTATCCACTGGTGTTTGAATCTATGTAAATGTTATGTTAATTATGATCTATGTTGTTGCCTATTCATACTGCCTGCAGTTATTGTATTCATGCATATAGAGAGAATGCAATGCCTACACGGATTGCAGATGTGAAGGGATCCATACGTCCTTCGTGAGCCACACACAGCATCCTGTGAGATCAAAGTCTAAAGTGTAGTACTCGCAAGGACTTTGGTGGAACAGGGGACTTGGAGCGTGTCAAAAGCTGTACTGATTTAATAGCTGAATTAGGTCTGCAGCTAGAACTCTTCTCATCCTCTTTTGGAACTTATTCTGTACAATGAATTTTAAGTTAGTACTCTTAAGAGTTCCATTATTCTGAATATATACCAGCAACTAATTCTCCGCCGATGTCAATCAGGATAACTTCAATACTGTTGGGGAGTTTTGGAGATAAACAGTGTCTAAGGCTTTAACCTTGTTATGATAGCCAGGAAACATCAAGTTCCATTTCCAAATGATTACTGAATGCTAACAGCTTTCTTGATTTTACTGATATAGATTGACACAAATAGCTCTGATCATTGCTGAGCTAAATACATTCCTGAAATATCAAAATAATTGAATTGGTAGTTTTGCAGCATTTTTCTATAGAGACTTGTAAATTGCTTTGTTCTCCAGAATTACAAAATAAATTAGGTAAAAGTTTAATCATAGAACTGTAAAACGTTGCAAATGTGAAAAGCAGTAGCTTTATTGTTTTCTTTAAATAATATGTTGTTATTGTCAATTCCATAGTTAAAAAAAAACAAAACTAAAACAAAAAAAATTCACCATCAAGTTCAAATTAAGAAAACTGTTTTCGTTTATTTTTATGTTTTTGAAAGAATTCACTAATTTTGCAGCATAGTGAAGTGCCAATTGTCATGATTGCTGCCTGGGAGGGGATACCTTTGCCAAGGTCATTTCTGTAACTTGCCCTCATTTTTTTCTTTAATCTTTACCTCTGAAAATAAATGTCATATTGTAGCTTAAACACTATTATAAGCAATAGCATGCCTGAATGCAGCTGTAATTGAGGCTCTACCTACTCCTCCTTTTACAAAATTGGTGCAGGCTTCACTGCTAAACCCAGGTGCACGGATCTCAGTTAAAGGCAGGGTGAAAAACTGCAATTCCATATGCGGTCTCATTTTCATAAATGTGATTTTGACTGGGCCTATTTTAGCCCACGTGCTGCTGTGAACAGAGGCAGAGCAGTAAGACCATGGGCTAGGACTGTTCACATAGGCAAAAGGTATTCATTTCCTTGAAAGAAAGAACAGTAGATGTTGGAGGGAGACAGCATATTTTTATGACGAGAGGAGTAAGATCATGTTTTATCTTATCATTCTTCTGAAGAAATCAGTGATAAACCAAGAGGTTTTCAGGAGCAAATGTAAGTCATGGGATTCAATTACTTCAGTGATGATTTTTGGACTAGGAGTGACTTTCGTAGAGAAGGAATTCAGGCTGTTCCAGGGATTTTCACGACAGCAAGGTCAAAAGAAACAGGTGAGAGTGAGCCAGGAGAACAGTTTGGTAAAGAAGACCTAACCAGGGACAGAGGCAGGGAAAAAGAGAATGAAAAAAATAGAAAGAGTTGGCAGTGATGGATGATGAGATGGATGATGGAGAGGAGGTTCAACCATTGAGATCTGACCTCCTTCTGGAAGCTGTGTAAACAGCCTTTTGTTCAGTGGAAAGGTTGAATTATACCTTTTAGATGAAAAAAGACATGAGAGGTAGAAAATATATTGCAGCATGACTGTTGCAGTTAGCAGGATGAATGTGACAGGTTGAGAAGCACCGAAAAGAGAAGTGAGAGGAACAAACCAAGAAGGTGGTTAACGGAGTTGGTCTACGGTTTGGCTGTCGATGAGAGCAACGAGCAAACAGGGGGAGGAGGGAAGATGGCATTGGACAATCAGAAGGAGTAGGGCAAATACAGGACAAAGACTTCAAAACAGAAAGAGCGGAGAAGGTGACAGACATCCCCAGCCTGGACCAATTCAGGGTAGGGATTGTAGGAAAGTTGGAAGCCTTGTTGAGAGACGGCAGCTGCCCAAACAGTGCCTGACACGTGCAGGTATGTCGATGAGACATGAGCTTCCTCTGGAAGTACTGGCTGGATGTGACCTACTGGGGTGGTCTGGGAGGTTGCAGCACTACCATAGGCATCAGCCAGGGGTAGTACGGCTCTCCTCAGCTGGTGTATGAGGTATGGTGCCATACTAACATTGCTCTCCAGGTTCCTGCCCAAACTGCAAGCAGGTTGAGCTTGTGTACACTTGCACTCGTTTATGTTGATTTTCTGCATGAGAACTAGAATCAGAAGAGAGTGAGACGAGGCTGTGTGGTCTTGTGATCATGGGTTCGGAGATGGCAGGAGGGTAGATGGAGGAGGTGGGCATGAGGTTCTCTAAGGTAAATGAAAAAAAGAGGGTATAATTTTCACAAGACTGACTGAAGTGGCAAATGCGTGGGGAAAATACTGTGTGACAGGATCATTAAAGATTGCATTGTAGTAGAAATCCAAAAGGAGATGAATTAAAACAACTGGTAAACTATGACATTTTCTAATTTTTGAGTGCTATGGTTTACAAGTGTAATAATGTTCTTCTGTCATAACTTACAGAGTAGAGATAGTCATACAATATTTTTTTTTTTCTTGGAGGAAACAACAACATTTTTAGGGGGAAAAAAATAAATTTAGATTTCTATCTTACTTTGTTCCTGCTTATAGTACTGGCAACACTAAACAGTACTCTGGGGAAAAAAAGTTTTCAAGCTCGTTTTAATTTAAAGTAGCTACAGCTCTCAGTAAATGTGAATGCTGAAACAATTTCTTAGTAGAAAACCCAGTATCCCTTTAAATATTAAAAGAAAAATTTTAGTTGGCCTTATCAGGGAGAATTTCTGCACATAGATTTACACTTTTTTCAAATCTCTTATTAGTTTTATACAATCATTCTGACATTGTTGGAGGAAAGAACAATAATAAAATACATGTTGACGGTTGAAGCTAACAGTCTGGAGTAATACAGAAAATAAAGATAAGGAAAGATTCTGAAAAAGTAGGACCTTGCTTGGAGCGTGTCTAGCCCAGTGTTCATAAAACTGAGATGATGTTGTTTATTTACAGTAGCTGTGTAAAGCTTATGTGAGCCATGAAATAATTAATAAAATATGAAAGAACTTGTTCATGATCTTTGTGCCAAACAGGCATTTATGTACAAGCTGGGGAAGCCAGTAGCATTCTTTAGAAAAATACAGTGGAGCTATGGGAAAGGAAAAGAACAATAATTAATATTTTCTGCTGTCAGTTAATGTAGATTATGCTCTTTTAGTCTCAAACATTTCTCCAGGGTTTCTGGTAAAATCAGAAGCACTTGAAATGCATTGTGGGTGCTGGGGGCGCTCAGAAATACATTGCAATGATGTGCTGTTCAAAATGAGAAATGTTTTTGTCTAAACGATAGCGTGAACTAAGCTTTCAAGGAGTTTTCTCCACACAGTGCTACGACGCAGTGTTCCTTACCAAGAATGTCCATGGAGCATAGAGCATGGAGGTGCTCAGACATGTCCTGGTTCCATATGCCTCTTGTGAGGAATCAGGAATGACTCCAAAGTCTGCAGGAGGGAATGGAGTGGGAAATAAGGAGATGTTCCTTATGAGAGATGAGATGTTTTTGACCAAACTTTTGCAGTAAAGGAGAAACACACTGCTGCTACAGAGAAAAAATCTGTATTTAGTTTATTTTATCTTTAGAGAGTTAAAGCTTTCTAGATTAGCTTAATATTTACAATAAAATCAGTGTTGAATCTTATTTATTACTCGGCATT
>NW_009212180.1:37960-85245 GCF_000690835.1 Fulmarus glacialis
TATGTCTGTCTCTATTTTTCTTGCCTCAATATATTAGCATTTGAGCAAAATAAAAGAGTGTACATGTGAACAGTTTCTTGGTTAATTACTGAGAACTTTTTTTCAATAAGTAATTTTTAATCTCACCTTCACAAGTGATAGCCAGGAGCTGGAACAGCTTCCTGTTAGTGACATGTCAGAAGGCCCAATAGAAGAATGTTTTTTAAAAGGTATTTTTATGTGCATTTTAGTCACAGAATAACACTGCTGTACTAAGGATGTGCAAATTAATGGATAGTGAAATGATTTAAACATGTTTAATTTAATTTAATTTAAACGTTTGAATAAGTGATCATGAATCTGATGATTTCTCTTATTGGCAAGATGCAAGCTTCAGTTTACTTGCAAGAAATAGTTAGAACAGGAGCAGATTGAGATATGCTGATCTCAAATGCCCAAAATGAAATATGAACTTGATCAAGCTTTACAGGATTTTATGCTGGATCTGGCCGTATGTGCTGTAAGAAAGGTCAACCTGTGGTTAGAGGTGAAAGTTATTTAGGGTGAAAAGAGTATTATTTGCTTCATTTTAGGATGTCTCTTTCTTCCTGTGTGACCTTAATAAGGTCACTAAACTTTTGCTGCAAATTAATTTTATTCGTGTACAAAACAAGAGAAATAATAGCCTTTGTAGATTTCTTGTGAAGGCAGATTAATGAAGATTCATAACATGATTTCACATCACCAAGTGTAATGTGAAGTGGAACATGCTATCAAGTTAAATATATTTAGTTAGTATTGTCAAAATCAAACTCTGAAAAATGACTCAGACCAGAAAAAAAAAATCCCCAGGTAGATTTCAAATAACGACATATTACTGCACGCAATCCTTTTAGGTTTTGTAATAAGTCCTCACTATGTGTTTTAGTATAAGTCACAATACATACGCACTGGAATCCTTGAGCAGGGTGGTTTTTTTAAACTCTAAATTTGTAAGACTTCGTAATATTGTGGGAGGACTGGGATTTTTATTCTTTTTGATCTAAGATGATGTTTTTTATTTTCATGATTATGGTTAATAAACAAATTATTTCATACTTTTCAAGAGGGAGAACATTTATTGAGAAAAATGCTAAAACATTCCTTATATGGGTAATCTCTTTAACTTCATGGTACTCTTATGTCATGAAGACTTAGTCTTGGAGGAGAAGGTATTTTAGGCCTGTAGGAGTTAATTGATTTTGATTATTTTTCATGTAAGATGGTGAAAAAAGATAAAAAGAAAAATAAATCAAAATTTTTAGACTTGCTCTCCAAATTTGGGACTTTAAATACAGATCTAGGTCCATGAATAATCTGTAGCTCAATATTAGTTTTAGCTAATAGAAATTCAGTTAAATGGAAATTCTGCAGTACCTTTGACTGAGGTATAAGTCCAGTTCCTATCTGTTACTCAATTCTGAGTTAAAGATTTGCAATTAAATTTGCTGATTGTAAGTGTATTATAGGCCTTAAAGCATTTCTACTGCATCTGAGAGTATCTCTGATTATTATTCATTAAATTTCTTATTTATAATTTTAAATACGTAAACAGAGGTTGATAAAACCGTTAGAAGTGTTATGGCCTACTGTGTTCATCACCCTGAGAACTGTTTTGTTAAGTATCCGGTTATTGTCACTTGCACATTCGAGCACAACTTCTGTGGACAAGAAACAGTCCTGTTTCTTTTTGGTAATCCATGTTGAAAAATAATGCTTATTCTGTAGATTAAAACATCTCCAGTTGGGCTATAACATAAAAAACGTTATAGCTAACACAGTTAGTGACTCAGATATCAAGGCCTTCAATTACACATTTATACCATAGACATTTTTATACAAGAAAGTAACAGCTAAGAAAAATGTGAAGTATCATTTCAATGATGTACCACATACATGTGAATTAAGCTCCAAACATTTGTTGTCAGATAATGTCTCATAGCTTTCCTCTCAGTAAACACAATATGGGGTAAGAAAAATGTCATTCACTTTCACAAAGAACGTTTGTGTTTCATTTTTTCCAGTTCATTTTCTCCTTTGATAATAAAAGGTAAGAGTGTATGACTTAGTTGAACATGAAGAAAGCAAAACCAGGTTGAAGGATGCTTTGGCAAATAAGCACAAAAACAAGTACATATATGTTCATGTATTAAAGTGTATACTTTTATTATTTACAGATTTTATTCAAAGATGTTCTTTCTGGAAAAGTAAGGAGCTATACTAAGTCAGTTAATTTGGGAAATTTCATAGCCAGGGGGTTCTGCACATCATTCTATAAGATGAATATGTAAAACAATCCAGAATTTTCTTCCAGGCAAAAGCAAAAGAAAATCAGAGAAAAATTTAATCTTTAACTACCCTAAAAAAATATTAGGAGTAAGTGAAGAGTCTACAAGGAACCAAGATGACATTTATCAGCCAAGAAAGTAAGCTCTGTTCAGGGGGTTGGAAAGTACGGTTGAGAAAAACAAAAATGAATTTGACCTTCCAGAGAACTAAACAAAATAGTAAATTCTTTGACCACATAAATAGAAATGAAATAAGGGCGGAAGACAGGGGTTTCATTAGGAGCGGGAGGTAAGGATTAGCTATACTCCAGACTAAAAAATATGTTCGATAAGGGTGATTCAGAATCTAGACGTGAAGGAAGAATGACTAATAAGAAAGTGTGTAAATTTATGGGGTTTTGTTGGTTTGTTGTTGTTGTTGTTGTTTGTAAAAAAGGCAGTTTATTGCATCTGAGATAGAAGCAAAAGCAAAAACTTGACTTGGGATATAAGAAAGCAGATTACCTCCATATCAGAATAGCTAAAGAATTTAAGTATGAAATTGCAAGTTTGACATCCAGGATGTTTAGTACATTTATAACATCACAAGTAACACAAATATAACTCATTTTAGGAGAAAAACACCTTTCAGGAAACTGTGTATTTATTTGTTCAACTCAATAGAAAGCAAACCTTTAAAATAGTTTTGAAGTGTTGACAAAGCAAAGTCACAGATACGAACGGAAAACGAGATAAAAACCGACAAGACTTTCATAAAGGGTTAAAAACGTCAGACTAATATGATAATTTTTTGATGGAACTATTGATTTTATCAGCTGAGGAAGTGCACTATAGAATTAATCTGTCTGGAATTTGTTGTCATGTTTGATATGGGGAGATGGGAAGTAGTAAAGCTGCTGTACAGGAGATTGGCGAGACCTCATCTGAAATTCTTTGTACTATTTTCCGTGCTTGCGTTCAAGAAAGATGTAAATTGGAAGAAGCGCTCAGAAGGCATACGAAGCTGCTCAGCACAGCAAAGTACCTGTCTTACTGAAATAACTTAGCTTAATTACTTTAGCAAAGTAAAGATCGATACATAAGAGGGGCTTTATTCACCCTCTATACATAGATTCAGGAATGAATAGCAAAGTGAAAAAAAAAAAAATTTAAGATAAAAGAGGTTAAGAAATGGGTAAAAATTGAATATGAATCCATTAAGGCTGGAAATTAATGGCACTTTTGAAAATCTGATGGGTTTTGGTTTTCAGGAAGCAAAAAGAAACTAATTTTAAATTTATGAAAGAGCTAGTTTGTATTTTCCCTGTGACTGTGGACTGAACTTGATGAAAGAAGGAATTTCTTTCTAGCTATTCGTTCCTATACCATATGTGAGACAGCCATTCATCTTCAATTATGTGTTTGCGTGCATTAGCCCCATTGACAGGACTGAGATTCTTCTTGATACGAGTTTAAGTTTTAGTCCAGATTAGCTAAACATTTTAGTATATGCTTAAGTCCCAGTGCAGTCATGGGTTATTGAATTTAATTACTAAAACATGCATCTTTGTGTAAGAAATACTTAAAGAAAGGAACTATGTCATTGTTTTGTTTAAACCTGGATATAGATCATTCCATTGATATTTCAACCCTATAAAGAGAGAACTTTAACTATACAACCTCTGAGGGACAGTGGAAGATATCTCAGCCCTTCTTAAAAAAAGCTTTTCCTTGAATCTAATTCACAGTTTTGTGATTGTCATCAGTTCATATTAGACAACAAAAAGTGCTGATGTTAATCCATGATATAAAGCCGTTGTTATCATATCAGAAGTGTAAGTTGCTCTCTGAGTTGGCTGTTTATATGCTGAGACGATATGTATAGAGAATTGCAGTTGATTATTCTAGTCACTCCTGTAATTTTGTGTGTGTGTGTGTGGCATAAGTGAGAAATAGAGGAAGCAACAGACAGATGTATGTACTTTTATGTTTTGGCAGCTTCTATTAAAAACAGGTACCTCTTCAGGTTAGGATAATCAGTGGGATACTCATTAGTGAGAAGTAAAAGAAGTAAATGTGACTTTATTTTCACTGAAGCTAGACGAAAGCTAGAAAAAAAATGATGATAATGAACATCTTGCAGGTGAGGCAACTTCTTAAAGTTAAAAAATGTTATAATGGCAGTTAATTTTTTTCTTTCATTCCACTTTTTAGTTCATTTCAGAGTGTGGTGGCTTTTTTATTTTCCTATCTTAGATTTTTATTAGTTGGTTTATTTAATCATAGCGTAAAGGATCTCCATGTACAAAGTGCCATGCAAGCAGTTATTTAAAGACAGTTGTTGATTTAAAAGTATCTTAAGTAAAATAAAATTACAACAAATGTAGTGAATGGAGTGGAGGGCATGTTGCAGAATGAAGGAGTATTCATAAGCACAAACACCTTTTCTTTCCCACATCAACTGTTTCTAGTGAAGAAGCGCCTTTAGAGATGAATATAAAAATGTGTCAATCCAAAATTGAAGGGTAGTTTGTATAGCACAGTTTGGTACCAAGAAAAAAAAGAGTGGTAAGTTAAACCTTCCCTGATACCAGAGGAGAAATTTTGTTTATCCTATTCCCCTCCCACTCCCCCTAGTGTGTGTGTGTGTGTGTAAATTAATTTAGAACATAACTGTACAAGTTAATTGTGAATTAAATAACTGTTTTTATGAGAGATGAGCTCTACAAAGCAGATAAAACACAACACTTCTACTATTTAATGTTATCTCATCAGTACAGAAGTGCAGATGGTCACCCATCCAATGCACCAAGTCTCCTGGAGGAAAGAGGCATTTTGCAAAATAGAAGTAGCTTCAAACACAGATTCTGTTAAAACAAATCATGTATGGTAAAAGGAATGTGGCTGCATAAATATATAAATAAATTGCATAAATATGCTTAGACCTCCAAAAGATTGTTTGCACAAAGATTGTCATTGTCAAAAAAGAAAAATATATCAACGTAATGATACAGAAGGAGATAAGAGCCTTGATAGTTAACAGCATGAAGCTTTTGTTGTTTCGAATAGAAACCTTTTTACCCAGAACTCAAGAAAAATAAGGAATATTTCATTGGCGAATTGGAGTTATTTAATCCTAGAGTTTCAAATGCAAAAGTCTCAACACAGAATTTAAAGTAGTGATTCTCTTTAGGAGGTACTGATAGGGTGACGTAATATTTAAAGTCTATTTAGGTCATTGAGCAACAGTCATCCATGGAGTGTACATCATCCAACATAATTACTTTTCTTGACTAGTAAAACTTGTTCATTTCCATCTCTATAACTCTGTTTCTGGTTATTGAAAATTGAAAGCCTGGCTTATTGTATTTATAAAACAATCATTTCTATATTGGTTACAGTTTTGACCATATTTATATACACTTCTGCCATGAAAAACCACTGATGTGTCATTAGTACTTTTGGGAAGACTTTACATTGGCACACAGTGGTTACTAACCTCTTCCCTAAGTGCAAAAAACCAGACCCATCAAGAAAGGGGCTTGATTGCAGAATCTATTCTCAGGAAAGTTTACATTCTCTCTTATGAGAGAGTGGCAGCATTGCTTTTGAATTTCAGTTGTGGACATTAAACCATTCTGCTAAATTTCTGTGTCTTTGAATAGTAAGTTTCTAAAGTATTGTTGCATCATGGATTTTCACTAAGAAAATCAGTCTGGAAAATCAGCAATGCTGCATCTCTTTATGCTTTTATCCTCATTTTAACTTTCTGATTGACTGACTTTTTATATGTTTGTCTGACTTGAGACTTGAGAATTGCTCAATGATTACAGAACATTCTCAATAATAAAAATAATGTCTTGATTTATGAAAGTCTTTCAAAGGAAATCATTCAAAAATACTTTAAAAGCTATCCAGGGAGCCTTTTAACGGGCTTTAAACTGTGTGTCTTTCCTATAGATTCAGAAAGCTCCTCAATGAGTTAGGCAGGAAATTCCAGACTAGTTGGCTCCATTACCACCCATCAATGGCAGTGACAGTTGCTATCATTGCAGATCTACATTTATGCACAGAAAGAGAAGTGTAATTTCCCTTCTCACTTTCCAAGCTGGAACCTACATACTATTATCTTCTTATCTCCCTTATGCTCTTCTCCCTCTCCTTCACAGACCTTCCCTCATTGCTGCAGGAGCCCAAAGTCATCCCTTCATCACTTTAAGGAGCATCCAGTCTAAGCTGTAGTGTAATCACCTCGATACAGGCAGAGCTGTTGTATTTTCCACCTGATACAAGCATGCCACATTGATCTGATTGCTACACCTCACCTGAGGAACTAGTCTTTTTAGGTAATAAAAATTTTGTTCCAGATCACACAACTAAGATGATGCAAACATCTAATGAGCAGATTTCCTTACAAGAATCTCTCTTCTATGTAAAAGTTAATATATGTGGAATTTATTTATTACCAGCTTTGAACTTGGCATGAATACCATTTTCACAGCCTGTCTTCTTAGTGTCATTAGCTTTAAATATCAGAAACTACTAGGACTTTTTTTTCTTTATATTTTGCTTACTACTGCCATAATCCTTTCCCCAAAAACATCATTTTGGGATTCCAAATCTATCAGTGAACACTGCTTCCTTCAGTACCAAAATATTTCTTTGGTCACATCCCATTAAATAGTGGTGGGAACACTAATGTTGCCTTGGTCTCACTTTTAGGCAACAAAGCTGCAAGGCTGCACCGCTGTACCGTGGTGGTTCTGTTCTGTTTTATTTCTGAGTGTATTCCAAACAATGCATTTGATCTATTCTGACATCTCCCTTGGAAAAAAGTGCTCGTTTCTTTTCACCAGCTATACACATAGGTTAAGTAAGCACCTTAGACACAGATGTCTAGGTACATAAAGTTGGAGGGGATGAATTCCCCCCCCAGTCACTATTCTGTTAATTCACCCCTTGCATTCATGATGCTAATTTCACTTTTGCTTGGTAAATTTTTCATCTTTTTCTTTAGCAGGTATTTTAAATTCTTTAGCTGTCAAAAAGCCCTTTGACAAAGATAGTTCTTTCAAAAGTTAAAATCTTTTATCCACCAAATTATCAAGAAAACTTAATTCACTTTGAAGTATGGATGAAGGAAACTGCAAGACAATTGATTCTTCTTCAGGACTTTCTTCTCTAAGGTGAATTTGGACAGGCAAAAGAAACCCTGCAGCAATGGGATCCCAGCAGTGCCTCACTTGTAGTGATTTTTGCATCCAACATTTTATGGAAAATCTTTTGTATATTTTATAAGTAAGTGATCTTCAACTGGTTCTAAGTTAATCCCAAAGAGCGATAAAGGAAAACCTTTGGAAAATTAACAGAAGTCATTTAAAAAAAAAAAAAGAACAAATACTGAACTGCATTCAGCACTACCAAATGCAGCCAGAGAGCAGATGGAGCTATTTTGTGGTTGACTCCTCAGCAGGTTAACAACTCACCACCACGCCCCCTGCCCCAAACGAGGTGTAAAAAACTGGAAAATGCTGTCATCAGTAGTGTTGTTGTCCATTGACTCTTATTGCATGGAAAGTGAAATTCTGCCTGCAGTAGGAATTAATGGAGTTTGTCTGCTCCGACACACATCCATTCAAACTCTCTGAATCATACATATCCCCTTACCTTATTTTACATTTCTTCATAGCTCCCCAAGTGTGATAAAGTTACAAAGCTATAAAACTCAAGCTAAACTTTCCCTTTAATCTGGCTTTTCTGAAGCGTGCTCTTTGCAGACATCCATTCTGGACCTCAGAAAACACCCTATAGCTAAACAGGCATTGACAAAGTCTATTCGTCACATGCGAGTAAAAAACCAGTTACCATCCTTTTACCATGAGGTAGAAATGAACAGGGGAAAAAGCTGAGGTAAGTGAAGTATTTTATTGTATGATAGTGAAAACTTGAGGTTGCAAATATTTTTGCTATGACTATGAGACACTTTTTCCTTTCCTAGTGAAGAGGTCAAGGATCTGTCAAGCTACTTCTGGCCAACTGAATCTTTTTTTCTGTTCATACAGTACTCATAACAAGACATTGATGCTTATTAGTGCTTCTGAAATACCACTGTATACACCTGATTATAAAGATAACACTGCCAAAAAATATAATTAATATAATTCTAATTTAGTTCATATGCATTCTCTGACTTACTGCTGCCATTTTCTTTAAGTCAAATGAAAGGACAATGCTTGATATAATTTAAATAATCTACAGGTACAGCTGTTTTTAATTAAGTGTTTGCCAGCCTGAATAATGACATGCTTTCTTTGGCATGTCATAATAATGCTGTGGTAGAATATATATATTATGATTACATGAGTTAGTAACCAAGGAAACAAAATTGGTATTGTACCAGTGTCCTCCAGGACATGTATAATTAAAGGCCTGTCAGGTTTTCTGAAAAAGATCTCCAGTGTCTCAGGACTTCACAACATCCTTGTCAGATTCTGATGTACAGACTGAAATGTAAGAGGTGAGGGAGCAGGTACTGCATCAACTGTAACACACTTGTCTTTGTCTGTGAAGGTGTTCGTCAGCAAACTATACATACAGTTTTTATATTTGTCCATGCCTTTTTTGATGTCTTCTCAGTTGCTCATAGGAAGCAAATGCCTCAAAAATAAAGCCTTCATTTAAAATTCAAGCCATCTATTGCACTGAAATTAGTAGCTCTTGAAGATATTGGGCAACTTCCAGCTGGATAAAATCGTAGGATTAGAGTTATTTTAGATGTTATAGTTCTCTACATTGAGTCGTTCATTCATCTCACCTAACCTTAGGTGAAAACCCAGTCCAGTTTCACAGGTACCTAACTTGAATCTCAGTCACGTGGGCACCTAGTCAAGACGTAAGGCAAAGGTACCTCATGTAGACAAAGGTAAGTTGTACGTGTCTTTGAAGACCCCCAGAGGAAGATCATATCCACTTGAGTAGCTGCACCTAACTTAGACAGGGAGACCTTTAAAGGTATCTACCTCTTTCTATTCACTACATAGCTCATTAAGGTACTCAGGAAAACTAGTTCACTAAGTGCTTAAAATGTAGGCAAAGTTGAGATGGCTAAGATGGGCAGATGGGATCCCACACATGCCTGTCACAGGGAAAACTTGGTCAGTTCATGTAAGTCAGACCAAGTCAGGATCAAAGCAGTTTATTAATTTATTAGCAGCATGCAGTTTTCTGGCAATCAGTGAACTATACAGGATCAACCAGTGACCACCCCCACAAGGTCCCCAGCACACCCTGGTGTGAGTCCCCAGGCGCTGTGCCCCACACTGTCCCTTCTCTGATGGGGTGCAGGTTCACCACTGCGCCACATGGGGAGGCAGTTCGTGATGCCATGGGACAACTGCTGCCAGTTGTCCCGCCTTTGGCTGCTGCTGTCCCCACTCCCAGGTCTCTCCCCAGTGTTAGGAATTTCCATGTTTCTTTTACACTTCTTTAAAGCTAATGCCTTCCTTGTTTTGAAAGTCTCATGACTCCCCATTACTGTTTAATCCAGCTAGTGATCATCTTCCTCTTTAATGTAATTTTTGGAAAACACCTGCTTAGATGTCCTTAACAGCCCTGGTTACCCAGGCCATTTTGGCAAGGGTTGGCCATGCAAGCACCCCACAGATGCCCCCTTGTTCTCCTAGATTAACTGGGGACAGGTGCTATGTAGGGAATGGGTCAGATGCTAGGCAATCTGAACAAATTTGGAAACTGAGCCTTGGTGGACCAGAGAACATTTGGCATTTCAGTATTTGGACTCTAATTTTGGAGAGGACCAGAGTTGTTTTCTACATGGTTTTCCAGCCCTTTGGATTTGATATATGTCGTTCATCTTTTTGATTTAGGATGCAAGCCAGAATGTACGTATAATTTGCACATTTTTCATAGGAAGTCTTAAAAATTGTACATGTCACAGAGGATGGTGCTATTTCTAAACATGCAGTTTTAAAGTTTTGATATCTTAGTTTTATGGACTCTTGCAGTCTAAGTTTTTCTTTTTTTTCTTTTTTTTTTTTTTTGTCCCGTACAACAAGAAGAGCTCTATACTGACAGTACAGTTAAAATAATGACTTAACACTTCCCTCAAATCAAGCAGCTGAAGCTTGACAGCTTCATAGTATTCCTGATAATTTTAAAAGAGCGCATACTGTAACTCAGAATCAGTTTGCTGTGAGCCACAAATAAAATATTGATGAAATATGCTCATAATAAAATCTTAGAACATCATTTTTCCTTGACTGTCAAACATGGTGATATCCAGTTAATCTATATCACTGGGTAGAGTCAGTAGTAAAAAAAAAGTCTGGGTAGTATGCAAAACTTCTCTTAGACTAGGGAGTAAATTACCTGACATCTCAACCATTTATCAGATGTGCAGGTGCAGAAGACTTCAGAGCACAGAAAAAGAAAACACAGTTTTATCTCAAGGTGCTTATTTGTTTAAACAACAACAACAAACTCTGCTTACTTTCCCTAATATTTTCAATGATTAAAAATGCCATCCTGGTATGAACTGGATCATGTAATTACTAAACACACAAAACACCCAAAGACTAGGTCATCGAGTTATAGATCACTTCCTGATGTGTGTGGAACACCCCTTTGTCTTGCATGCGTGTGAGGGAGGATGCCCACAGAGTTTGCTGCAAGTAAGTTTATGTGATTTCTTCAAGAACTTCCTAAAGATGTATTGTTGTAGAGGCATCAGACAAATATATGTAACATTTGTCCTTTCAAATACAGAAAACCAATATAATGGTCCGATTGCTTCCATGTTGCCACATATGAAAATTGTTCATGCTTTTCACAGGTAAGAAGTTCCATGATTTTGGGACTATTTGTCAACTCGCATTTAAATACAGCGTTGTTTTCCATAAAAGAACCCATTTGGTTTTGAGGGCATTTAGGCAATTGGGTCTGCTATGAACATTTTACTGTTGGCTAACTGTCCGTGATGTAAGTTACGCATCTGAAATCAAAGACTATAGAATCAAGGTCACTTCTTGCATGCAGCAGAGACAACACAAAAACAGGTGTTTGTTATTACTACACACTATACCACAAAGATGCAGGCACTTTAATATTTTTCTTGCAGCACGCTGCACAATTGCATGAAAATAATATGGCACAGCACAAAAATTGTATCATAAAATTGTTCTGAAACCTCCTCCAAGCTGTTGTCACGGCAAAGGAATCTATTGAGAATGCTTTTAATTCAACAGTGTTTCAGTGGGCCTTAAAAAATGTGAGTTAGAGCCAGCTAAAAAATGTTCATGAGTGAATTACAACCTGGTGTCATATTGTCTCTGTCTTGTCTCTGTGTATTTTAGATTTTGTTTTTCATCATAACCTCAGTACTAGGAGTATGGAAGAGTGTGATCTTTCTGCTTTGTGCATCTGTCAGAGATAATTGCTTGACAAGTTGCAGTGTAATAACAGTGAGGAAGGAATCACTCCATTGTTACCCCCAGTCTTCATATAGTGTGTGGAAAATGTCACCACACTGGGAGGGCCATTCTTTAGATCTCTGAACCTGAAAGATATAAAATTACCCCTGTTTGGAATCTTTTATAACACAACTGAAGCAGTCTCAAATTACTTCTGCTTATGA
The DNA here is from genome assembly GCF_000690835.1 of Fulmarus glacialis. NCBI lineage: Eukaryota > Metazoa > Chordata > Aves > Procellariiformes > Procellariidae > Fulmarus > Fulmarus glacialis. The sequence goes on from NW_009212180.1 coordinate 49,895, forward strand.
TTTCAATTTAGGAGTAATTTCAAAATAATCTCTTTGGAAAAACTTAACAACATTCACTTTTCTCGGTAATCTTCACCATTTCCGAGGAAGAAAATGAAAAGATGATTGGTCATTCATCTGTTCAGTGTGGTGTCTGGCATCTGTGTGCCAGTGAACGCAGTTAGGGAACAGATTTATAATATGAGCATTTCAGAATCAGTAATAACACTAATTAGTTTTCTCTTTTCCTGGAGGGAAACCTGAGTAACCCATCTTTGTGTCTGTGGGAAAAAATAGTTCAAGATCCAACTGCTGGAAAAATAAATTTGAAATATTCAGGTTGGAAATAAAATGCTACCTCCTAACAATGAGGGCGGTTTGCCACTGAAAATTTGCTCTTAGAACAACTGATCAGAGAAAATGAGAAATTCATCTTTGCTTGCAATCAATAATCGCAGAATCACAGAAGGCTGAGGTTGGAAGTAACCTGTGGAGGTCAGCTGGTCCAGCCCCCCTGCTCAAGCATCCCCAACCCTCCCTGCTCCCCCCATCTAGAACGGGCCCAGGCCCATGTCCAGATGGCTTTTGAATATCTCCAAAGATGGAGGCTCCACAACCTCTCTGGGCAACCTGTGCTAGTGCTCAGTCACCCTCACAATAAAAAGGTGTTTCCTTAAGTTGAGAGGGAACCTCCTGTGTTTCACTTTGTGCCTATTGCCAATGGTCCTGTCCTTCGGCACCACTGGAAAAAGCCTGGCTCTGTCCTCTCTGCACCCTCCCTTCAGGTATTTATAGATATAGGTCCCCCTGAGCCTTCTCTTCTCCAGGCTGAACAGTTCCAGCTCTCTCAGCTTTTACTCAAAGGAGAGGCTCCAATCCCTTCATCATCTTCATCATCCATCTTTGTTGGACTCTCTCCAGTATGTCCATAGCTTTCTTGTACTGGGGAGCCCAGAACTGGACATGGGACTCCAGCTGTGGCCTCACCAGTGCTGAGTAGTGGAGAAGGATCACCTACATCGACCTGCTGGCAATACTTTGTCTAATGCAGCCCCGGATACCATTCACCTTCTTTGCCGCAAGGGCACATTGCACATGTTCAACTTGGTGTGCACGAGGACCTCCGGGCCCTTTTCTGCCAAGCTGCTTTCTGGCTGGGTGTCCCTCTTTATATATTGGTGTGTGGGGTTGTTCCTCTGCACAAAGTGTTTGTAGCAAAAAAAGGAATTCAAAAAATTAAAGTAGATTGCAATTTTATATAATTTGAATTAGTTCTCACAAAATAAATAAATACTCCTATTTATAGTTGACTTATTTTTTTTCTTTTTTTAATTTCAACTTTAATTAAAATTTATCCATCAGGCAGAAATGAAAGATGTGCTACCCTGTCATTTTCTTTTCAGGACACTGGAAGGGTGAAAGACAGTAAGCAGCAGCTCTCATTCTAAAAGCAGAAGTTGATGATTTTCACCTAGTTTAGAAGTAGTGTGTGTTAGTCTCCTGACTTCAAATATGTAAGAACATGCAACCCACCCTGAAGCAGAAGGATGTCAGATTTCCCTGTTTTAATAAAAACAGAAATGGTCAGAAATGTTGTAAATGTTAATTACTGGTGACCCCATTACTGACCTCAAAAATAATTGCAAAAAAAATAGTATTCTACTTTCTGCTCTGAGCCTTAGCTGACATGGAACAGAACTACTGACAGAGGAAGTTGGCAAGGTTGTGGAGCTTATCTGAATGAGGAGCTGGATTTTGACAGCAACTGTGGCTCTTCCAGGTCAGAGAAAGATGTCTACTAGATGTGTAAGAAAGATAATCCTGTCACCAGGAAAGTGAAAAATAAATATAAACTGAATAGGCAGCAGGAAGTTTGAAGTTGAATGCATATTCAGTAAAATCAATGAGATGATAGGTAAATGCTGAAGAAAAAAAGACAAACAAGCAAAATGTAGTTAATCTGCTTGAGAGAGAAAGCAACTTAGAAGTGTGATTAGGGCATTATCTGAGATAACTGCGTGTCAAACAGTTCTCCCAGTCTTTGTGATACAATGGTACATCTCTTCTTGGCTTTCCATTAGTATGTCACCTAGACTTGAAACAAAGCAGATGAGCTAAAATGGATGCACTAGAAGATCATGAAGAAATGAGCATTCCTGCATGTAGTGAGCAACCTACGTGTGTGACATAACCTTTGACTACAAAGTGAACAGCAGGGACAGATTAAATTGTAAAAGAGCAGTACTAAGCTAAGAGGCTCTTTGTTGTAAAGAAATAAAATTTCTTAGTGCAGATGCCTATGTAGCTCTGCCTATGTGTATAAAAATCCCAAATCAGAAGGTTACGTGCTCCCTAGTACTCCCTAGGAAGGATATCAAGGGTGCTGTGTTGTAGGATAGTAAAGAGGTGATTGAGTTGAATCATGAACAGTTTCAGTTCTCTGTGTGAGAGCAGTCCCAAGGTAAAAAAGCAATTCTGTCCTTAAATGACTTAGAACACCTGATTTCTAGAGTACACCAGAAAAAAAATTAGTATTGACTTAGTCCTAATAAAAATGCAGGCCTTGGCCCATTAAATAACAATAACTGAGTGTGAGGAATAGTATCCATAAAATAATTAACTTCTCTTTGTGATGAATCAGGGAAAACTTCCTTTCTGTCACCTCATTTTTAAAAATAGGGATGTCAAGGAAATGGGGGAAGAATTAAAAATAATGCTAGAAATGAGAACTCAATTTAGAGTTTAGTTAATCATAGTGATAGAAATGTCACAAGTGAGCAAGTTCCTAAACAAATGGTCAGGAAGGCAAGAACAGAAACACACCCTTGTGGCAAGGAAGACACTGTTTTGGGTGGGGGCACTATTTACTTTCTCTTAATTTAAGAGAACTTAAATAAGCTCTAAGAATAGCTATACTGAGTCATTTATCATTTTGAGTTATTGCCCTTCGAAAAATATTGAACAAAATGGTTGACAATTTTAAGATGTTAAAATGTCTTGTTGTCTGACATGTTGACATCATTTTTTGTTCTTGCATTTCTGCACTTGAACAAAAATGTATGGTGAAGTCTTTTATTTGTCATTTCCCACGTTTCTAGTAGTGGGGCATGGCATTTAATCACGTTTTCAAGGCTTCCTGGTCCTGTTTGTCCTCCTCAACTCAGAAGTATTACCAAGATGTATACTAATTAGAAAAGTGAATCTTCCTCTTCATCAAAAATAGCATGAAGCTGCATTTAAGGGAAATGGGATCACAGAAGCAGTGATATTATCAGGGGGGGAATTAATCAGGACCAGTGGATATGGGCACTCCACGGTGTGCTGGGTAGGGCAGGATTCTTTCCAAAAATACACAGACCCACTCTTTGGTCTGCCCTCAGTGCTACCATGAAGGGAGGTTGCAGTGTCTGTGTCCTCTCCAGATGTCCCAAAAAGCAATTTTGGATGCTTTTTCCCCACAGAAAGACATGGTACCCCTCAGAGAATACTTTGCCTTTTTTCTTTTTTTGTGCACCTATAACATTTCTAGAGAGCTTTTAACAGCTTGAATTCGCCTGTCAGCTATCTCTGAGAAAGCCCTATTCAGAGGCGCAATTATGAGTGGAAACTGTCTCTTCCTTTTCTCAGTAATTCTTAAATAGCCCACATAACAAAACCTAAAAGCAATGCATACAAACAGCATTTGTTCCAACATTATTTTTATGAAAATTGTGTTTAAAGCCACTGTTTGCTAGAAGTCTCTGAAGTACAGAATTGTGGAATGTAACGCTTTTTATATTCTTCCTTTTTAAATATCTCTTAAGTTAAAGTGTTACTGTTGCGAAAGTGCTCCCTTGATTACCCTGGTCAGACTTAGCTAGAGATGCGAGGTGAATGGTTCCTCCATAGTTAAAGTGAATAGCAGTGCCTTGCTCCTTTCTAGATGAAACATGACAGAATACTGATGCCAGCAGACAGTTTGCATGTCTCAGGCTTTTTGTATCCAAATAGTAAGTCTCTTAAGTTAAAGTGTTTCTGTTGCGAAAGTGCTCCCTTGATTACCCTGGTCAGACTTAGCTAGAGATGCGAGGTGAATGGTTCCTCCATAGTTAAAGTGAATAGCAGTGCCTTGCTCCTTTCTAGATGAAACATGACAGAATACTGATGCCAGCAGACAGTTTGCATGTCTCAGGCTTTTTGTATCCAAATAGTAAAATAAATCACGCAGGCTGGTGCCTACCATCTTTAAGAAGACACCAGATCCAATACTACTATAATTACAGTGCATAAAGTAATGCAGAAAAAAACAAGCAGTAAAGAGAAGAATAAAACTTGTGAGCAATTGGAAAAAAAATCAGATTTGTACCAACAATACCTTCATTAAAGGCAATGGAATAACTACAGAGTTTTTTCAAAAGAAAAATTAATGGAAAATCCTAATTCCTAAAGAGAAGCCTTCAATAACGTCATTTTTATTTGTTTTTAAACCGAATGTGGTTTTAATAGGCTCCACTAGAAGATGAAATTAACTGTTCCATTAAAAATGTTCTTTTATTAAATGTTTATTTTGGGGTTAGACTGCAATCTGTTAAAAAGAGCAACCCTTCCAAAACTGTCAGAGTAGATCATGTAGGAATTTGAAAGATGCGGAATATTTACTTAAGAGGAAATGGCCTAAGGAATTATTGCTAATTTTAATTAAGTTTTTTGCATACCCAATTGGTCTGCTGTATCTAGACATCCTTAGAACTGCTCGTTTCCTGCAGAACACATTGCTTCATGAGTACCGCAATACTTTCTGGTAATTCATTCACAAAGATTGTCATATGATCTTTATTAGTGCAGAAGAGTAAAGAACAATGCTATTTTTAGAAAGGTTAAAAAAACTATTTGGTGAAAAAATAATGATGTGTGATACTGTGTCTTCAGAGTGCTTACTACATCCATCATTTCTCTCCTTTTGCTTTTCACTGTGTGTGTGTATTGAATGAAATATCCTAAAAATTTCTCAGTGATGTCTACATGTTTTCCTTTTCCTACACAAGGAAACATGTTGTCCATTTGAGAGGCCAGCTGAGGCTATTGAATTACAGAAATATTAGTTCAAAGTGACCTGCATAGCCCAAGCTGCACTCAAGCCAATTTGCTACGTGGCCCATTAAGTTTATGGAGGACATGAACTTGCTTAACATGCCGTCTAATAACCACTAATGGTCCTTTCGGGGTAGCTAAGGCCTTCTGCTCTTCTCCACCTCTTCTCTTGCGTCCGGAACAACTTTGCGTACTGGCCCTTTTTAGAAAATTGCTAAGGAAGAGTTCAGTATTCCTGTAAAAAAGTGAAAAAATCCCCAATTCTAACAAACAAAACAAAACAAAGAAACAAAACAAAACAAAACCCCTCTGCTAAAGCTATATTTCAGTCAAGGTGATGATACAATAGAACAACAGCCCAAGCTAGGCTGTTGGTTGGGTTCTTTTTCTGTACGAGTGCATAGGCTGTACAGTAAAAATCCCTAATCCAAAGAGCTACAAAACCACAGGTGCAAGGAGATTATGAGAAGTCTCTGGGTAATTACCTGAGGCATTATTTCTGTTTTTTCCTATTGTCTTTATTCAATGGTTATAATTAGACTGCTTATTTTACAGGAAGCTTTTTAATGAGGTTCCCATTCCATTTTATATGGCAGATACCCAGTTTATCTCAAGAGATTTCTAATTACCTCCAGTGAGTTGAAGGGAACTGACTTGCCAAAACTACCACCATTCTCTGTCCAGGGAACCACTTTAACTCAATAAAGATAAGGCATTTAGACATAAAGTTTCTTAAAAAAAGCCTTAAAATTCAGCAGCTACAAATGACTCCTCCTGCTGGAGAGGAGCCCTTCCTGGAAGCCAGGAAGTTGCTAGATACCTTGTAGTTCCTCACAGCTTGATTGCAAGGAGTTTATTCCCGTGGCAATCACCAATTCTTTTTCCCAAGTGAGATGCTGGTTTGTTATAGTCCGGTACCAGCAGGCAGTGAAGGTCACTTCAGAGAACAAAGTGGGGCTTCTTGCATAGTTCTTTGCATATGATGCCTTTGATATAATGTCTTTACTCAGATCTTTTCTCTTCCCTCTTCTTCACCACCTTAGGTGGGGAAACTTTGTTTCTTTCAAAGAAATGGTTTTATCTGAGTGTCCAGAACTTTCGCTGGATTATTTTTATTTGGAAAGAACGTCTGACTGATAAGAGATAGCAACGCACAATGGGATGCCTTTACATCAGAAGAAAACCAATCAGAACAAGATTTTTTGGGGTAGAAAGCATGATTCCGTGGATACGTTTCTTGTGCAGTAAGTTAGCTTTCACTGTGTCAGTGACAGTATAGCTTTTTGGTTTTCTGTGTTTATAGGGATCTGCCTGAAAGACTTTGAAAAGGCCTATGTCCACTTGACTGAATAAACTGGACCTGCAAATGCCAGTCTTCCGCAGGAGGTTTTACTTTGGGTAAAACCACTGTAGGTTTTGGCAAACACAGACACGAGTCCACTCCAAATGAATCAGAATAACCACGTCAGCTTCATCAAAGCTGATGCACCAGCATTCCAGCTCAGAAAAATTAAAATCCTGTAGTAATAACAACTCATTAAAAATGCCTTTCTGTGGAAGGATTTTGGTATTGAGTCTCACAGCCATCCTGAACCCTGCAACAAGGTTGTCGTGGGCACTTATTTGTGATCAAACAATTCAGCACCATGAATGAGAGTTTGGCTGTCGATGCTCAGAAAGTGCCGATGTGGATAGAGCAGCCTTTTCAGCAGCCTCTCTGCTCTCAAGAAAACTAGACACAGCAAAATACCTCTACAGGGGGATATTTTCATTTGGAGAAACAGCAGTTTTGGTAATGAACATTTTTTATCCTGATACAACGCTAGGGGACATTGATTGTGACCTGATAACATTGAAATACAAGCTTGCCCTTTAAAGCAGAAGTAAATGCAGAACTAATACAAAGAGAAAGTGGATCAGTCCATAGGAGGTTTGTTTCCATCTGTCCCATGGATAAGAGATTGCTTACCAAATATGCTAATATATATAGTGCTTGCACGCTGCAACGGAGGGTATATGTCTTTAATGACTCCTTTATGACACTTCAGATATATTTTATAATTTCAGAGATTTGAAGTGTCTGGAAGCAAGTAGTTTAAAGAACCAACTCTCTCCCCACTTCCTCTCATCCAGCTCTCCTACCTAATACATGCTGTGCATCCAAGCATAATTTCAATTGGCGTGATACGCAAAAATCATTAAAAATGAATAGGGCAGTGTTGTCCACAGATCTTGTTTTTAATTGGAGCACTTGTTAGATATTTTCCTTAAGGATGAATCCTGATCCATTTTTCTATGATAATAAGAAATCATGGAATCACTTACAAGGTTAATCCAAACACGGTGTGCAAGAGCTAAGGAGTAACTCTTCGTCCCACCAGAGTGAATGTCTATGAGAAGGGCACTTTGGATAATACTTTTTGTCTGCTCTTTCTCTCTGGTTACAGAGACACACTCTCACACTCATTCCAGCATCTTGGCCACCACTGCCAAAAAGATAAAGGAGATGATTCCCTTTTAAAAACAAAAATAGGATTATGAGTGGCACTCAGATTTTGTCTGGACCAGTGGACCGGTGACAATTTTGGCATTCCTAAATCTAGGTAGGAACCTAGTCTTGTCAAAATACCACAACAGGGTAAGGCCCAGGCAAGCACACATCCCTCCCCCAACTTGTGGTTTTTTTGTGAGAAGGAGGCCCAAGGGCGTAACCCAGAAGGGAACTGTTGATCTCCAGTCTGGATAGGCGAAGCACCGGGGCTGACCATGGTGTGCATCTGTCTTTCAGCCTGTGTGTAGGCAACCTGTGTGCTGCCCAGGCGGTCCCTTCCTCCGTGGGATGCGTTAGATGGCAAGCCTGCCTCCGGTGCACCCTCGCTTCTGTGAGGGCTTCTTTCATCTTCTCGTTCTTAGTAATGAGGGATTAAAAGTCTTTGAGAAAAAAATAAGGTCAGCTAAAAGTGCCTTTTTATGTCTGTACTTCTCGGTTGTATGAAACCTTAAATCAAGCATCTGACTTGGCATGAGAGCTCAGTGCCACTAAAATTAACATCTGAGAAATGTACTCATGTTTCCTAAGCAGTTAAGGGTGCAGTTATAATTTCTTTCCTTTTAGATCTAGGTCAAAAATGTCAGTACCTACCAAAGAGGTGCAGCGTGTAAAAAAAAAAAAAGAAAAAAAAAAAGGAAATAAAAAAACCCACTACAGAGTGTGTGAATACTTCCAGGGAGACCATGACTGTCAGTCTTAAGCAGGAGAGAGGTTCTGCCATCCACCATATACAGGGTATGAGCATATGTCATGGAAAAGTGTTTTTTGAAAAAAGTCAGTAGAGAGAAAATGCAGAGGTAAATTTTACTATCCAGCTAGAATTTGAACATAATTTAATATTTCATCCTTTCTTCTTTCCTGAGAGGAATCAGTTCAAGTTCTTCATTCCAGACAATGGACTAAAAACAGCTTTTAGCCTGAAGTGATTACTCATTATCATAATCTTCACAAGAACCTCCTCAGACGGACATGAGCATACCTGGGGATCTTTAATCAGATTGAATGGATATTTTCCTCTTGCTAATTAAAGCTAGGAAGTTTGGTGTGAAACAAATTAGCAAAACCCAGTTGTTCTATGAAATGATAATAAAGTACTTTGTTAGCACATCTCTATCTAATTAAAACGCAGTATATCACGCATCATAATGGTTCTCTAGAAATGCATACTGAAAAAGAACAGCTTTTTGAGGACTGTGAAGTATTATATTTAATTTAGGAGGTGGAAAGTCATGCTGATACTGCAGAAAGCCATATATCTCCACCTGTTTTGAATGGATCTCAAAAATATTCATGTTTCATACAACGCTAAAATTTCCATTTAATTATTTTTACTCTTTGTGGTTATATTCAACATAGATTTGCCAGGAGAAAGGGGGATTTCAAAGCAGCTGTAATCCCTTCTCCCACAGCCATTGGCATCAAAGGCAATGCATGTACGAGACGCCAAATGTTTTGGGACTCTCCACTGCAGGTCAGGAGCGACTGCAATGAAGTTGGGTGTTTGGTGCAGCCATTCAGTTTCAAATCTTTTCAAATGTTCCACTACTTAAATGTTTAAACTAACATATCTGAACCCATGGATATGAAAACTCAGCTTTTTCTGAGTGCTCTCTGTTGCCTCTCTGCTTTTTCTCTGGTCCTTTTTTTGCCATTATCACGTACAGCAAATGTTAGCTTTAGGCAATAGTTTCATTTGAGAAATCTAAGCATCAAGATGAATTAGGCATAAGGCATTTTTGTTTTAACGTTAAAGCGAGTATTTCCTTAGAGGACTATGTGAATTTAAATCCACCTGGAAGGATAGGCATATCTGAACAAAATTAATTCAGCAGATAAGATTAACATTGGGTTGTTTAATTCTTATCATGTTATACTAATGTTAAGGTCAACCAAAACCGGACTTCTTGTATTCTGTCAGTACTACTGTAAAACCTTTTCTGCCCTTCATTCTGCGTGCTTTGGTATCATGAACTGCCCAGCATTATCCTTAATACTACAAAGCATATAGCCACCTTTTTGTTTTTACTACTGTCATGTTATTGGAGGCCCAGGTCAGCAGTTTCACAGCAAAGGCAGTTGTTTGATGCTGTCATCTGGCTGCCTGTCTTTTCACTTTTTCTGCTTGTTTAGCTAAAACCTTGCATTTTTTACATTTACAATTGACAAGGAACAGGAATCCAAGGGTGCAGAATTCTATTGTGTGAGAAGGCACACTGACCTCCTAATTTACAAAAATGTTCTGTTATGTTTAAACCTGTTTCAGGGACTTTCTGAAGTACAAATGAGTTTAAGAGGGGCAGGCAAGGTTATTCCATACCTTTATTTTTTTAATTTATAGAAAATCTCAATTACTTCAATTTTCCAGATAAAAACAAAAAGTTTAACTAACATGTAGGTCATTCCATTCTTCTGGGCTATTCATTTTCTTTCAGATCAACTGGATCATTTGGTGTCATCATCTCAATAGTAGATGGCTTGTGTGCAGAATGAGTGCTTTATAGATGGGTTTGCTAAACTGGGCCGTGACTGGCTCTTGTCCTTCCAACCTCATATTTTCTTTTTGCTTTATCCTTTCTTACCTTTATTTCATAATAGTTTCAAACAATCCAGCTCTCTCTATATTCTGTCACCTCAGCTCATCAAGGATTGCATACTCATAACACAGGCCGGTCAGCCTTATTTTAATGCATGTGATGATACTGAATAGTCTATTTGTCTTTGCACCTATTTAAAAACAGATAATACATGAAACTGCCTGGTTACTTTTAAGTATAATTTCATCTTGTGCAAGTTTACTGAATTGACACCACCAAAATACATCAATCCCTAAAAAAACAATTAAGGACCTGATGTAGCAGAAGCAGTTGAATGGAGATTTAGCTTAAATCCATGAGTTGTCCTATTGACATTAGTGAAACCACATACAGGTACATGGAGAATATTCCTAAATGGTTTTCAAAGATAAAGTCTTAAGAGCGTTATCTTGTAAAAAATATCTGGGCGTGTGTAAGGTATACAGCCACCATGCTATAAACAAGGACTGAATTTAGGATCTTGAAAGTGCAAAGCCCTACATAATATCTTCATTAAGTGTTCTTAAGATATGGATTCTCACCTGTGACATAACTAGTCAGGAGAGAATGACTCAGTTGCAGGTACCAGCTTAGTGTGTTACATTGGCGTTGTTTGAACATACAATTCAAATGGATTTGGGAACCTGTTGCAGCATGTAATTTAAGCCTATAAAATCCAGTTAATACTTTATCTTTGCTAAAACTTTAAAGATGAGGTGTTTCTTTTAAAAGCAAATTCGGTCTGGGGAAAAATCTGAATATGTGCAACTCTAGTGATCTATCCTTTCTTCATTAAGACTGTAGGAAATACACAGCCTCATTGATGCTGTGCAACTGTTTCCTAGCTGATTTGTAATTTGTATGCAATTCCTTCTCACCTCCGCTCCTCCACATAGATACTTGACATTCAAACTGTGTGAATGTCCTGCTGTGGAGGATTTGGACATGAAAGTACATAAAGTCCTAAAATTAAGCAATGATATTCAAGCTCCCAAAGACCAGGCAGTAGATCTCAACTAGTATGTCAAATAGAAGTTGAGCCTAGTTTAGACTTCATTGTGGATTTCAGTGTTGTATGGTAAGTTAGCATCAGAATGAAATTAGAAAGGACCTTAACTGACTGCTTGGCATTTTACAATTTTCCAATAGTTAATATTCAAGCAGAATATTTCCTTTGTCACAGTTTAGTAAGTGGATTTTTCCTGCTGGTGTGGCAGTGGTACCCATATGCCTTTGAAAATTATAAGCATGTTCCTGTATTTCTGTGCTGTGAACATTCAGGTTCCAGGTGAAATTCCAAGAATTTTAGTAACTCATCCACCAGCTTCAGGGGTAATCAACTGTGATTGAGGCAGTGATGGCATCTGGCTCACTCTTTATTTTGAGTTCCAGGAAAACAATTGTCACAATATGTTCTGAAAGTGTATTGCTACTAAAGATGAAAGAGATGAGTGGTAGCAGAGGATTCGAAACTTTAAACAGCAGCTGCAAAGTAGCATGGCCAAGAAATTACTCTTCTTATCAGAATGCAGTAAAGGTCTTGACTAGTCCTAATTAAACTTGCAGAGTTCTTTAAGGAAGTCAGATTTTGAATCCTCCTTGACCCCAATGAATTCTTGTGTGATGACTAAAACCAATATATCTTTCTAAATTGTGGACTAAGCAATTATCTGTGCATATGCAACCTATGTGTCATTGACATTAAAATACTATTTTGATTTCAAATCCTCACATTTCCCTGAGGCTTTCAGATTATGGAATCTTCCTAAGCTTCTATTGTGGAATAAATACGTTCCCCGTTCAATACTTCTTGTGCATTGTTAGCAAACTGAACAATATATTTCTTCTAAGACAATTGACCAGGGAAATCTGTTGCTGTCTATATGTGGGTTGGTCTTCTGGTCCAATATGTCACCAAGAGAAGGCTTTTATTTTCCAGTGTAAGAACTTCAAGTCAGTAAACAGAGTGAGTAAAAATAAAGTAAAAGTTTACTTTACTTAGCAAATTCTTAACGAACAGCTTCAGTAACTCAGCCAGTAGAGGGAACTCTAATACAGTACATGGCAGGTGACCTGGGACTGCAGAAAAGAGTAACATCACAAATGTAAGACAAGACAAAGTGTAAAATATGTTTATGTCATATATAATGTGTAAAACAAAGTACCTACCTCATATGTCCCATTTATTATTTAGTGAGTTTATACCTGTTGGCTTATATCCTTTCTTTCCCTTTCCTTATATCCTGTGGTAACAATTCAGCTACAATGTCTGCCAGATTTGAGGGATGGATTGCCAGTAACAATGTCACAGTTCTAATAGTTCATAAATATTACAGATCATGTACCATTGACCATTTTTTTGAAATGTGACAAGAATAAAAAATTAGAATTTTGTATTTATTTTGTGAATCATGTAAGATGTCACAATTATGTGACATAGTGGCAGATAGCAGTCTCTCTTAGAATGACTGGCAGATGTCCTTTGGAGGAGAGTGGAACAGTTTACAACCCTAAGACATAGCAGTCACAAAAAAGAGTTATATGAAGCTGCCTTTCTATGTAAGGTCCCGGAAAGGAACTCGCTCACTTTCTTTTTTTTGACCTTTAGTCACCTGAATATACTTTTAGTTGGTGTATCAATGTTTCATTGTTTGTTAGGCTTGATGCCTTCACTCAGTTACCGTTCTATCATTTGCTGCTTTCCTTTTTTTGTTGTCCTTAGGGATGAAATGTCACCATGTAGGTTGATCACTAAATAGGTTTCTTAGAGAAATCGTTTCTTGTTTCTTCTGAACTGTTAAAAGTCAGTGAGCGCATGAAGTAGATGTAACATTTCTCTGTTGCAACTTGAATTTAAGGTCCTTCCTGGGTCTGTCTTCAGCAAATAGCCTTAGTTCTGCTCCTACACTGCATTGAGACATTTTGTTATTTCTACACATTGAGGTATTCTGTGGGCTTCTATACAAGATAAAGAAATGTTTAAAAAATGCAAAACCTGTTGACATCACTGAAGGTTTTTTAAAGCTTTTTCAAAAGATGTGTGCATAGGTTGGGGTATTCAATATGAAGATGTCACATGAAAATGGATTTAATAGTTTGGTTTTAAGGAGTATTTATTCTTGTAGAAAGGACAAGCATCCCTGCACTTATGATGTGTTAGTATTTCCAGTGGCAGCATTTCAGACTCTGGGCACAGCTGTGAAACAGAGCAAAAGTCTAATCCAGCATCCGCTGTGGACTTGGCAAGTGCCTTGGCCACGACTATTGAAGCACAATACAGTTGCCTCTGCTCTGCTTATATGCATTTCTAGAATTAAAGTTGCAGAAGGTTGGCGTATGAGCTAGCTAATCCTCCTTCTTCATGAAGTGCCATACACTACGGTCTTTTTCAGATGAAACTTGACTTAGCTTTCCATTATAATTAGGTAGTAGCATTTTTTGAAAGGAAATCATTATGGGTTATCTAGAAATGATTGTTAATAAAGGAAGTTTCAGGGAACTGGGTTTATTTTCATTAGGTACTTATGTAAAGCCTGGTCTTTAATGCCATTAAAGTCAATGCAAAGCTATTCTTTAGCATCTGCAAAACCAAGAGGCAAAAAGGTGCAGGTATTCATGTAATTTTTACCAATAATATTTTGTAATTGTGGTGGAGTATAACTTTTGAAGAACATTTGAACCAAATGCTGAGTTTGGATGAAGCAGATCCTGCTTCCCTAGGAATTAGTCTAAAATGCTAATTCTAAGATGTAGCACAAAACCTAGGAGAAAATGAAGCCGTGCATTCCAGAGGTCAATTCAGGACGTCCTGAGAATGCCATAGCTAAACCTGCCAAAAAATAAGGAGGAATGAACTTCATGTTTGCCCTTTATTTCATGGGCACTCAGATTATGTGTTGATTTCCAGATACAGAAGTAAGATTTGCAGCTATGGTTAGTAATAACCATGCTGTTAACCATTCCTCTTAAGTACCCTGCTATTGTGAATTGTAACCTGAGGCTCCAGGCTGTGTGCCTGGTGCCTGTTCATAAATTCTCTGTGCTTAGTGTTTTGTATTAGCTTCCTGTAGAGTATCCTCTTATTCAATGTATCCTCCATTATATGTGTTAAATGCATTAAATCTTCCTTTAAATGTGTCTACAATCAAGGGGGAGAAATAGATGCCTCAGTGAGGTTGGAGTCCTGCGGTGGTCTCAGACTCAAGAACATCACTTAGGCTTCCTGAATGATTACGCTAATGCTAGATATTTCATTTTATGCATTACATGTCTAAATTAGGCATAAAGTGGGCAGTCAGAATGTGACCCTTCTTCAGCAAACTTGTGCCATGACGTTAGTCTCAGCTTGCATTTTCTATTCTCTGGTCATTCAGGATGGCAAAGCAGGATAGCTTGCTTTGTTTAGAAAAACATTTTCAAAAACAGAAAACTGTGAATGCATATTTATCCACCTAAATAATTTGAAAGCACCAGTCTTGACAGATATCTCTAGCTGCTGAAGTACAAATGCTAAATGATAATAGTTGTAGAGCCTTGACACACAATGTCTTGTGTGTATTTACTTTTGTTGTTTGTTTCAGGATACTTTTTGCTGATTTTTTTTTCTTTGTTTTCTGATCTATGTGTAGAGACAATTAACGAGCAACAAACATTCCCTTTGCATCTTTTTGATCAAATAAGCAAGTTTGTTCTGCAAGAAAAGGACTTCATCTAGTATTGAATTCAGTGCATCCTCCAAGATGCTATGCACTATCAATTCTGATTGGTATTGACAGAGGTAAGAAAGCAGTGTATAGTGAGCGGGACGACAGGGAAAAAACAGACCAGAAAAGGTGTAAGGACTTACTTTCATGAATTGTTCATAAATGGATTGTTCTTTGTGGGAGGAGTGCTGTAATGATGCAAGATTGCTTGCGTGGCCCTTGCATTTTCTAAAGAACATTTCCCTTTTGTTGGCATTTCCACCAGTTGCATAGGAAGCTTTTAATTTTCTTGTGGTAAACACTTTTCTGTATATACAGTGCAAGGTGAGTCTGTGCAAATAGATTGCCAGTTTATGTTCTAGTTTTCCTGCTACTGCTGGCATCTAAAATATTTCTCATCTAGCATGTTAGAAATTGATTTGGATTGTTACTGTGTTACTCTAAATGATGGAATGGATAATAATTTCCTAAAGTAAATGCAGGGCACATCATACAATATTAACGGAAATGTGTAAAGGGCCACATGTACAAGACAGAAGGATAATTTGATCTCTGTTAAATTATTTAGAGCACATTTCCATTTAAGTAGGAACTAATGATAAGCAACCAGGTGAAGCTTTGTACATTGATTTATGGATTTGTATTAAAGATTTCGCATGGTTGCTTACAGTTCAGCAAGTTTGCCGGGTCTCTCCTGTATATGGAGCATTTTATATTCTGCATGTTGAAATGAGAGTTGGTGTTTATGTTTCCAGTGCAAACATGTGCGACAGGACAGACGTAAAAGAACAGACACTGAAATAATAGATTTCTTTTTTTTGGTTATTACTTCTGTGATATATAGTGTTAGGATTGGATCTCAGGAATGATAGATTTCCTTAATGAATTTTGTCAGTGTGTCAATATGCTATATTTGAAGAAAACATTGAGGTGTTTTAAAAATTATTACTATCTTGAGTTGTTTGGAATGTTACTAATTAATAGTTTATACTATACCTAATATACAGTTGATGCCAATGATACAGACAGCGGGATGGCTGAATCTGATTTATTGGAAAATATGCAATAGGCTTTTTTACAGCTGCTGCTCTTAGCAAGTGATTTGATTTGTTGCTGAAGCAGAGACTAAATCCAATGTATTAATCAACATTACAGTTTTATATTAAATATAGTATTACTAACTTGAAGCGGTTTTGTTTTCTACATTTATATTTGTAACAAAATATTCATTGGATGTTCTGCATTAGAAGATACCTGACAGATAACTGGCTGAACAAAGAAGAGGTCCCAAATTCTTCTCTTCCTGAAGTCCAAAATGAGGCAGAAACCAAGTGCTTGTCTAACACGGCATATAAACCTTTGTGACTGTGGGACATAAATGTGACTGAGCTCCTGGTTAAGTAACAGTTTGGCCTGTGATCTGCTAACCTCACTTAGAGAGTTTAGACTGGATGTTTCAACCAGTAGCTCTGAAGCAGCTCTTGGCATTTGGCATCAACCCCAGCCATGCTTAATCTTCACTTCCTTCTGTGAATACTGCCCTACACAATTTGAGCCAGCAAGATGCACTAAAACTGCAAGATAATTTTTGTACTGCTTATGATGCCTTGAGCCATGTACCTGCTCAAGTAGAAAATCCAGAATGCATATCTGCTCCCTACAAACCCTTAAACAAAATTGATAGAGCCACCGAAGCCCCATGGACCAGTGGGTCTGGGACTCTTGCAAGTACCACTGATGGGGAATGCCTTAGCATGATGTTCCAGAATCTCTAGCTGATGTTAAGTACATGTCTTTAACCATTAGTGTAAGCATTTATTTTTTTTCCATGAGAAATGGGATTATTCTTTTGAATAGCAGGTGAGAAAGTATTCAGTAATCCTTAACCTCTGCTAACTGGTTCAACCAAGCAGCACAAAGAGGTGTACAAATTTCCTATATATAAAATAGGAAGAAGAAAATCAGCATTTGATCAATGAATCATGAAGGTCAAAAGGACGTTTGTAAAAATAGCTATTATTCCATTCACTTTATCTGCTTGCCAATCTGCTTGTTCCCAAATGTTTGCTTAGTGAAAGAAGATGATAAATACACAGTGAATTTTCTAGACATGTATATGGAAACTATGCAGGGGACACTGATGCCTAGGCAGAAAGCAAAAATATGAATATGAAAGGTTTAAAATTTTCATTTCTGACCTTAAATTTTTATTATGGTCAGCCTCAGCATAATGATATAGTACAGGGGATTTATTTCATTCAATTTTGAGGCCATTCAGCACCTTACAAGATTATATATGGGTAGTGCTGTATACAACATCTCTCCCAGGTACTTATATGATCCCATTATCATGTTATCTGGGCACTTCACAGCACCTTTGCAAGCAAGAAAAGGTAGTTGGCCCCATTATTCAATTAGGAACTTAGGCACACCCTTAGGAAATGGTTAAGGAAATAATGGTTATTGGGTCTAGCATGTTTCAAAGTATTTTTTCCAGTCTTCTGGTATGTTTTGAAATGACTTTTAAGTTTTGCTTTCAAATTCAGATAAAATAGAAACTCTTTTATATCCATTGTGTCTAGTCTAGCCAGATCTGTAACACAGAACAAGATTCCTCTCACCTACCTTTTTACATTTATAATGCAAATTTTACATCTGAACTAGTTGCTAGACTCCTGTTGTAGCCCTCAGAGAGAAATGGGTGTTGAGGGTATGAGTCATCTCGTCCTATTAACCACACAGGGAGTCTGCATAACTAGCTGACATGTCTACAAAGAAAATGATTAATTAAGCTGAATCTCGCTCAAAGCAATTAGATAACTTGGCCAAGACTGCAAAAGAGCAAAACAGGAAGTTGAAGTAGTATCTCCCCATTCCTAGGTCTGTGTCCTAAACACTAAGGCATCCTGTCCATCCATGACCTTGACTACATTCTTACCTCCTGATCTTAACACCTGTCACGGTACAGCCATAAATTATAGAGTGAAATTCATCCCATTGAACTTCCAACACCTATGATGTGGCCACCAACACAAGCACTAGTCACTTTAGGCTCTGCTTATTAAAAATATATTGTAGAGATACTTATTCCATTGACTATCAGTGGAGATTAGAGGATTATCTCAAAAGTGAACGTTGGCACGGTCTCATTGACCAATGGTGGGAGCTTTTGTAACCATGAGGAGTTCATTAAGACAGATCAGATAAAGGCAACTGAGAAACCAGATATTTGAAAAAAAACCCCACTATTCGGCATTTCCAGGATACAGAAAAAATTGAACAGGAAACTCTTGCCATGATTTTTTTCAGTATTTTATTGGTGATGTTGCTGTTTGTGATTTGATCCCATTCTTTATTCCTGAGAACAGCAGTTGCTATGAGGAAGCATTTGTGTATGGCTGTTACACACATCAAGATATACTTTCAAACTATACTCTCTTTATTATAATTTCTTAGATGTCACAAACTCAATTCTTTATCTGTAATTGAAGCACTGTGATGAAGTGATTGACAACAGGACCTATATTCCTGATGTAATTTTGAGAGAAGCAGAGCTTTGTATACTCTTGACAAGATTATCCTATTTTATCCAGTAAGAGTAGAATCTGTAGCACACAGAGTGTTTTCCACTTTCTGGAGTAGAAGTTTTTGTTTCATTTCGTGCTCTGTTGTTTGAAAGTAAAAGCTATGTAACCCTGAGGCAGGTAGATTTTATATTTTTCATGCTCCTGTCTAGTTAGGGAATCTGCTGAAGGTGATGCCAGCTTTTTTTTGTGGTTCTATAGATGGTATGTGAAGCCTTGAGACAGGAGATTTTGTTGTATTTCATGAGGGTCCTTAAGTCAACCAAGGTGATGAATTGTGTGACCAGGAATATCTCCGAGAAGCATCTGGTTTGCTGAGATTTACAACTTAGTCAAGGCTAGTCCTGTACAGTGACTCAAAGAACATGTGAATCAACTAAGAGATTTTGATTCAAGTATCCTCTTCATTCATTTGAGCCCTAGAAAGAGCAGAATTCTTTCTCTGCATCCCATTTCTATCCCTGAGTCTCAGTTCAAGTCTGAGGCTTAGAATTATTGAGATGTGACCTGCTTTTTTATTTCAGATTATCTCTATCTTCCCCCCCCTCCCCGTAAAGAGCATAACAGAGACAGCTCATAAAAGTTCAGGAAATTTTTTAAAAGTGTGAAAGGGGACAAGGCAGAAAATAGCGGTAAGTGGAGTGATTTTCTGCACCTGGGGTTTGTGCTGAGTACTTATTAATCACCAGTACTCTCTTTGCCCTCTGAAGTCAATGAAACCACTCAGCTGAGTAATAGTGTAAACTTTCAGAAAAACAGATCTCAACAGGACAGACATTATAATGAATTCAGATAAGTTATAGTACCAGTGAGTAGAAATGAATGAGTATTGATTGCAAGGAAAACACATAAAAACTAAAGGGAGAATGATATTAAAAACAACAAAAGAGTTAACATGGAAAGATATGTCATTGGGAATGATGCTCCATTAGCACATTTTGAGAATAAGTTTAATGCTCATTATCAAAATAGCTATTTTATGAAAATCAAGGAAAAGTACGGAATTTGCAAACTGTACTGTAACATTCCATATTCAAACCCTTAAGAATGTCCCTTCTTTCTTTCCTTTGTCCTTTTTCACAGTCACTTGCTGATGAAGACACTGAGAATACCTGTGTTTCTAATGAATGCAGCAGTTGGATTATTGCAGAGTTGTACAAATAATTTTATGTCTGTCCTATGAAACAAGATGCACACAGGTTGAGTGCATATGGGAAAGGGCAGGGCAGAATCCAGACCTTTGGTCATAGGTAGAAGCTCCGAGATAAGGAGTTGATAGTGCAAATACATGATCATTCAAATTAAGAATGAATTAAGAACTGCAGTCAGTCTGTTAGTCTTAGGGAATCACTGTGTGAAACAAGTGCTGAATGTTGAGGATTCAAAGGAGTTAAAGTATTCAGTTTGCTCTACTGCAATACTAGTGAAGCTGCATCAAACAGAAATTAATATTTCATATGTATAGTATAGGCAGAGAAAGGGAAAAGAAAATGAAAAGTAAACTGTGATATAAAAATAACTATTTCTTCTATTTAGGTTAGCTTCTATATAATATAGTAATCTGATTGTTTTGACACTTCTTTTTTGTGCTGAGTTTTGGCGTTATTGAATAATTTTATCACTTGGCCAAAGAAATAATGTGACAGGGTCCAGTTCTGAATAAAGTGCAATGGTATTAAAATGTTAGTTGAGCCAAAAGCTGTATTATGGTGATGGGGTAATAACAGTGTAATTACAAAATATAAAATTTGTGGCTTACATCCCAATAAACGTAGCAGTAGCAAGATCAGTCTATGATTCAAATAAAAGTTAACAGAATTAGACTTGATCTGGGCAAATAGTGGTCTTGCATCCCCTCCACGGAGGGCACAATGTGGGAACCTTATGCTTTTCCTAAGGAAGCAAACTGGGGCCTCGCACTAGTGGAAACAGGAACAGCTCCAGGTTTTTTGTTGTTTCTATGGAAACAAACTCCCACTTTGTTTACGAGGCAGAGGAAATGCCTTATAATGCATGAATTAAGGGGACGAAGCAGAACAGGTGAGCCTCAGAAAAGTCCTAGGACTCAAGACCTGTAAACCCAGCCATTGCAAAACCAGGGCTTAAAAGCTCATCTGAGCACTTTGCTAGTTAAATGGAGGAGAAAAGGAAAACATCAGCTGCTGCTTTAGGGAGGATGGATCGCTGCTATTATGCCAACGAGTGTTTCAGAGGTTCCTAAATTGTCTTCTGTCTCACACTCAAAACTGCCACATTTGAACACTGAAAAATATTGTTTCACTTCCAGCTAAATGCACTTTAATGGCTTCTAGACAGTCGTAAAGCTGTGCAGCAGGCATAATTCTTCAAACAGGATATAACATCTAGTGTGTTTCTTGATTATCCAACTCAATCTGATTCCCTACAGATTTCCAGTGCCTCACACTTTTGTGTAAGATATATTTCTAATAGAATGCATTCATTTACCAGCTTGGATATCTTTATGTTATACTGTGAGGATTTATCAGTCCCCATCAGTTTGTATTTTATCAACCTACCCTCTAAATTTCCGTAACAAGAAATGATTTTATTTCACGATCTCCATTAACTTAGAGGTCATATTTGGCTTTCTCCGACATTTTTTCAACCTAGCAACTTCAGGAAGTTTCGCTGCAGGTCAGTAATTTGGTCTAACGTGTTAGGCCCAAGTAAAGGATGATAAAAATTACAGGATGTATAAACATTTTGTGGAAAGTATTTTCTTAGAATTATTAGAAAAAACTCAGCAGTCAAACCTGTGCATCCACCATAGTCACACAATCTTCACTGATATCCCGTGTATCTAACCTAACGTACCTCCAATGGTCCTCAAAAATCTGTACTGATAAAGTAATTCTAGGTATTTGGTATTTTACTTTACTAGTTACACCTCTGTAGTAAATGAGTATTTTGGAATGATATTGGGATAAATGCTCTTAAATAGTATCTTCCTCAAACTCACTGCACAAAAACATGTGCATATATGTGCTTCTACTTACTAATATTAGAGTTAATAATTCTGAGACTACTGTGCTATCTGCTGCCCCGCAAGCTTCAGTCACTGTGACTTTCCGGTTGCTTGGCTTTCATTCATATTGTTTATTCCTGCGTCTTAAGTGAATCGATAAACTTCAGTGATTTTCAAGGCTTTCATGAATGAGGTCGGATGGGTTTATTTTGTGCAATTACTCCGAAGAACACATGGTTGTAATGTCTGTTGAGGCTCATGCATGTGACAGCGAATATGAAAGGCAGAAGATGGACCAGTATCCAAAAGAATGAGGTTAGGATTACACGGAGTTTTTTTGTTTGATTCATTCAATCAAAGACATTTGTAAGAATCTCTCATGACAGTTCTTTTTCAAAGTTACCCAGTAATCCCAAAGGCAATGGCATTTTTGTTAGGTTCAAATACAGTTATATTGCTCTCCATTCTAGCTCTCTGACATTTTGATAGTTAAATAGAAGAAACTTATATTCTTAGTCATCATCCTAGGGTCATTCAATTTTGAGAAAACAAGATTGGATAAAAAATTAGGTAGTACTTCCACACATTTTTGTTTCTCTCAGCCTTCCACTTCAACTCAGGTCTTCCTGATGCCTGGTGAATACCATTCAAAAACAAAATGAGGATTCATTTACTGTAGTGTCAGAGAAATGTATTAATACTGACTTTGATACAAAAGGCAAAAGGCTTTACAATAAAGGATGAAAAAGGAGAAAAAAACCTGGACAACATGTACTATTGTCTGATTGCCCTGAAATTTCATCATGTTATTTGGCGCTGCATATTAAAATTCAGTGGCAATTAAATCTTATTAGTTTGCTTTTCTCGTTACTTTTTTTTGAACAGCATTTAATGCCAGGAAAGCTGATGAACATTGCAAGTCGGAAAAATATATTGGCTACATTCTACTCTCATATATAGCTAGAAGACTATTAGTTTGAAGGGGGTTTTACAAGTGGAAGTAAAAACAGAGTTTATGCCTTCCGTTACTTTGTAAAATTACATGCACAACTACCCTTGGAGTTTTCCTTCCTGATGATGCTGTCTTCATTTTGAACTGCTGTTTTGACATTTGTAAAGTTTTAGCAAATGCTTCAGGAAAAGGTCAGTTTATAGTGACATTTTCCCTTTTCAAAAACCTGTGGAGAGGACACTGAATACAGGTTTACATGATAAGCCATTGTGGATTTAAAAACAAGGCTTTTCTTACTGTGTTTTAGAACACTTGTTTTTCACAATCTTGTTTTGTTTTCAAACTGCTGCTCTAACCATTTACTCGAAAGTTCTTTTCATATAACTCAGTTCTGAATGTCGTCTTTGCACAGTGTTAACTACAAAAATATTTCACAGCTTGGGGTTTTGTGATACAGATATAGAATATTTAGAAAACATAGGACGAGGGTATTAATATTACTGACTTAGATCCAAATGCACTGAAATAGCTCCTGCAAAAGCCTCCCTGCGTACCTGCGTCATCGTGCCGTATTCGCTCCTGATCAGCTGTGCTGCGGCTATATGTGCAAACACATTTTTTTTTCCATCCTACCACTGGGTCATTTCCATCTGTCACTCTGTTCTGTAATGGTTTGAAATACACCAAATTAATTAGAAATTGTCCAGTAACATGCATTAATACTTTCTAAGCCAGTCAGAGCTTCTGTCATTTATGCCGTAGAGTAATTTACTGTTTGGGGGATAAAGGTCCATTTATGAATAAGACTATGTCACCAACCTTTTTTTCACGTTTTTAAAATAAGAAAATTCCAGTTCTTTCTCTCTAACATATTTTATGACAAAAATTATTGTTCCTCAAAGAAGTTCTCTAAATGCTAAAGAAGGTATATTGCTCTTTTTCAAAAGCATAGATTTATAGAATGAGAAAATATATTGGGATATGTATTTTTGTCTGGATATCAATATATTCAGTGTCCCTGACAATTTTGTGCCTTCAACTCTCCACGAATTATGCTGGTGCCCTATTGAACACAAAATCTGTTTCTATCAAAGTAAGGCCTATTAACTTCAAATAATAAGTGCTTAGAGGAAAATTGTAAGAAATCGTTTGATGTTTCCACTGACAGGGTGGTTCTTGGGAAATAGATGCCATAGGAAAATGTTATAAATATGTATTTTTAGCTGTGGAATTTACAACAACACAAGTGCTGTATGTTTAATGACTGAAGGAACTGGCCTTTAGTCATTACGTACTATACACTTTTTACACAGCAGTGTGACAGAATATGTAAATTGACCTTTTCCTTGAATGAATTAGAATAGAAATTCTACTGAATTTTCAGGACTGTGTGTATGTAACTCATTAGAGCTGTCAAATTACCTGTGCTCACTGATCCGATAGGATAATACAATACCAATACTTTATGAGGCCAGATGATAGAAGTCCCATGAGCAAAACGGCTCAGTTGAACTTAGGTGAAAAGACTAGTCAGGACATCTCAATGACATATATTTAGTCAAACATCATATAGCCACTCTACCATCAGAAAGCAGAGATCTGATTAGACATACTTGGTGAATTTGATGGATGAGGAGGATGAAAATGCCCACAGCAATATTTTTCATTTCTTGAGAGCCAGCAGACATTCATGTGAATGTTCAGTTTTTCTCAGCCTTCTAGTTTGCTACTTTCGTAGTTTTAGAGGGGATTTTTTTTCAGCATCTATGTAGCATGTCCTTATTGGTATATTCATAGAAAATATCTTTGGTTGCATTAAGTAAGAACAAATATTTTACAAATTGTTTATCTCTGTTTTGGCTGACCTGCTTTGTATCACAAGAGTGTCATCAAGTGAAATCTATGTTCATGTGTAGTTAATGGTGGTTATTAAACAGATGAGTTAACTAGGCTAATGAGAATATACATAGCATATACCCTTCTGAAGTGCTGCTGCACTATTACTTTTGATGACTTCACTTACAAAGTGATAATATTCGTGGCAGAACATTTCACTAGATCCTAAGCAGAGATAGCATAGATATTTATTTCATTAATTGATGCTTTGCTCTAAAGGAAATATGTATTTACAAGTGGTTTATAACTTTGTGCCTTTTAGCTTTCAATTGCAAACTCTTGGACTAAAAATTGCAAGAAAACAGAAATGCAACTGATATGCAGTATAACATTCGAGCATGAACATTATTTTTAATCTTGAATTTTGCATTTCTTCTTCTAACAAAAAATTTAATCAACCGACCCACAAGAATTTTAAGGAGCTTTCCTTGAAATATTAGCCACATTTACAAAAAGCATGATTTATAAGATTTGTGCTATTTTGACCTAACTTGATTTAACATTGTTTCATGGGTTTCTCTTGGTAACCTCTTAAACTATTATAATTTATTACCTTTCACGTTTTTGTGTTTAAGCCAAATGAACAGATTGCATGAATTATTTCTTTTCCATACTAACTAAATAATTCCATTAGATATTTCAGAGCTTTTTTTCATTCTTCGGCTCAAAGCAGTGAAACTTTCTAAAATTTACAGCTTAAGCTCTATCAATGAAAATCTCTCTTCTAGCTGTCTTTCTTTCTTTTTATCCTGCCTTGTTTCTTCATGAAAATTCAGTAGCGGTGAGAAACCTGCCAGCAGAGCAATCGCCCATCTGACCTAGTTCACTCAATCTTAGCAATAGTCCATCCTGTTCGTAATTGACTGGTGGTCATTTGGGGAATTTAAAGCTCTTGTGTTTTATGGAAGGGGCTAGTTGAAATTTTTTAGCCTAATTTTGAGTGCCAGAAGGTTTCAGGATAGACTCAACACTCCTAAACATATATGTAAGCAATGAAATACTAAATACTGAGAATGCAATTGAGTTTTGATTTGATTTTGCTGTAGTGATTCAAAACTATATCCTTATCCTAGGTTTGTGTGCCTGCTGAGGTTAGGGCATGAGCGGCCCTTTTGAAATCATTGACATTAACTATATGCATAATGTAAAAACATATATGTGTACATTTGCTGTCTCAGTCTATGCCTTTAATATGAAAAGGAAAAACAGTTTAATGAGGTTTGTAAGCTACTGAAACAAGACAGAAGACTTAACTGTGCTTCTTTATGCCACTGCACTTTCTTTAAAGCCTATGATAGTTGTCAGCTGGAGTTACTTGGAAAGCATCATTTTGAGTTTTGACTAGTCTAAGAGAAAAGAAGTTTCATGACAGAAGTAAAAGATATATTCTGTTCAGTAAAACCTGCATATTTGGAAAGTATTCAGAAAATAACAGTAATACTGATTCAAATTCTAGAAAACCTGCCACAGAATCCAAGCAATCTGAACATATTTAGTGTAACAGAAGAGAAATGAAGAGCGGACTTGATCATGCAAATGAGTGCTTAAGGAAGAGGTACTTATGGAAAAAGTAGTTACTGAAAGCAGAAACTTTTTACAAAGACACAACAAAAGCCATAGCTGGGGACTGGACATAGACCGAAAGGAAAATGAAGGAGAGCAGATAGCTCTCCAGCTCACTCTGAAGAAGGGCAGTGGATTGTACAGCTGATTGTTCACAGTCTTTCTAGATTCTTTTACTGTGTTGAATCAATTTCTGTTGAATGTAATGGTAGTTAAAACAGAATCATACAATCATAGAATCATAGAATAGTTTGGACTGGAAGGAACCTTTAAAGGTCATCTAGTCCAACGCCCCCGCAATGAGCAGGGACATCCTCAACTAGATCACGTTGCTCAGAGGCTTGTCCAACCTGACCTTAAATGTTTCCTGTAGATAAGTACGGAGCCTTGCCCTTCATTCAGACGTCTCCGAGTGAGCATGGAGGCAGGTGCGCTTGTGTGTACTCCACAGGACTGAGAATGCACAGGGTAGCTCTCAGGACTAGCTGGAGCTCCTGAGTGCTGATGGATCAAGTGAGATGATGTAAAAGCCATACGCTGGTCTGATGTCCCATTTACATTCCTGGATGATGGGGGCCAAGTCAAACACAAAAACAGAGTCTTTAAGCCATTTAGAAGTCTTCAAGATTGCTTCCGTGTTAGAGGTTAGCATCTAGGATACTTCTGAATTAAGACAAGTGAAGAGTTTGTAAGAGACTTTGGCATAAAACATATATCTCATAATTCATATCTATGGTTTTAACTAGAAAAACATCCTTCTTTTAAAAGGTTAAAAAAATAATAAAATAAAAAATAATAAGGAAACCAATGCATTTATATATTTTTGCACTATACAAATGCTAAAGTTCTATGTGAAAAATGCAATGCATTGGTTGATTTCAATATGCCAAGTAATCACAGAATTACATATCTAAACATGTCATAGTACTTTAGAAATAGTGTTGCATATTCTTTCCTGTTAATGCAGTGATACGCCATTTTCACTATCTCTGGATTATTTATTTTCTTCTAGCTGATTTGAAATAAATTGCAAAATTTTTGCTCTTTTATTCCTGTTTAGTCATCCCAGTGTGCACTTACTTTCTTTGCTGTATTAAAGAATTAAAATTTCTTCCCTTTCAGTCACTGAAATAAAACTTAGTGTTCTGTAAAAAGGATGGATTATTCTAAAAAGTCAAATTAGGGAAAAATATGTATTAAATGTGTTTTCTGCAAGACTTTAAAATATGTCAGAGGATAAATGAATGCTAAATTTTACAGTTGGTTAAGGAGTTCACCTCTCTTCTTTTTAAAGTTCTGAATCATCTCTCTCTCTGAGATTTGTAATCACTTCCAATGGAGCACTAAAGGTTGGTAGTCCATTGAAGCAGCGCTGGATTTTTTCTGCAAACTGCTTGCTTGATCAGCTTTTGATTTATTACTATGTAAAGTGCTTTGAAATACCTTGGGTATGAAAAGAACTTTAAAAAAAAAAAAGAATTATATGCTGTTCTGTGCAATTCTGTGCACACATTTCCTAGGATGGAAAATTTGTTGAAAAGATTATAGAGGAGGTCAGACTAGCTGATCACAATGGTTCCCTTGGGCCATACAAAAATCTATGACTAAATAACTAGTAGCAGTTTCTGTGAAGAAGTGAAAAGAGAAGGACTATTTTAGTACTGGAAAAGTATGCATGGGGCTTTTATTTCTAATAAAGTTAGAGAAATTGCAGCTTTCTTTTCACTTATGACATATCGTATGTATTAATCTCTTTGAATTTTGTTTATCCTGTTTTAGGAGAGTAAGTGAATCATTTCATCAGTTTTGTGTTACTTCAATATGTTCCTTCTCATTTATAAAGAAAATAGAACTATTGTAATGCTCTAATCATTTACATAACATGTTTTTACAGCAGGAAGAAAAACATCCTCAAGCAATAACCTCTGTTGTCTACTGTGAAATTACTAGTATTTATTTAGGGTACGAAGTCTGAAAACTATAGTCAAAATTCTTATCACAAGATATTATGGAGGTTATCAGAGGATGATGAAAATTTAACTGGATTAAAAATTTAGAAGTGGCAGGCCTATTACTTAGCTGAAGAAGTGTTCAACCCTTCTCTCTGATTAGATGTGCACGCTCAAGGACCTAGGCTGGGAGTTTAACTTTACAAGAGGGAAGATGGGTATATATATTTTAAGTGCTACTTCACAGTGTTGGTTTTGTTGGTCGATTTTGTTATCAGGAAGCTTCTAGGAGTGTTGGTTTAAAATAGATACCCTGATTAAAATCAAAGAATTCAATACCTCCTCCCATTACAGCAATACTAAGTCTAGGTACATTTTTAAAAGGTTAAGGTACATAAACTTTTTCAGCTATCTAAAATACACGGAAAACCTGCCGTTTCCTTGACATTCTTTGTGTTTTATAACATGTGAACCTGAACTGAAAGCTAAGAGCTTATAATGATGTTGGCAGTACTACTCCTGCCCTTCTGAAGAAGGGTAAAAGATATCTAGGACCCTGTAAATCATTTTACTGCAGTAAAGAGTAATGGTGCATAATTCTAATTTGTTGAGATTTCTTTAGGTTTGCTCTTGCCCCACCAGTCCTTCCATGCAGGTTACCTTTCTTACCAGGAGAGGTAAATCTTCCCTTTCAGGGGTTTCAGTCCAACCTGACTCTCAGGCTGAGTTTCTTCCTGATGAACTCACTGAAGCTGGAAGACCAAGGCAACAAGTGATCATCTTTGATGCTTGCAACAGCTCCCTCCAGTACAGTTTTCTGCACAGCAGTGAAGACAGGGAACTTCTGCCCAAAGTTGAACAGAACTAGGAAGAACTGAGGCAGGAAGAATAACTAACCAGATTAAATGCAGTAACTTTTATGACTTGTATGACAGAACCATGCGGTGACACTCACGATGCCATATGATTACAGAATTACATCTTTTAATCCACAGCACATCCAGGAATCATTTCATGCACTCTCTCAGCATGGCATAAGGCAGTTTAATAGGGCATAGCAATACTGTAAAGCCATTTGGAGCAGGAATAAAGACTACCCTAACCATGCGAAATTCTAAACAGAATTTTGCTGTAGAGGAGAAACTTATGCAAAAAGACCACCACTTCACGATAGCCAGAAATAAAAATAAAAATAGAAGAGGAAAATCCAGGTCATTACAATAAATATTTAAGAATTTTATGTATCAAACAAAGTCATGTTGCTTACTATCATTCTCATGTTTATCAGGCTATTCAGTCTGTGTTTCCTGATTGAGACAGTCTTGCTCATAGCCTCATGGGAAAAAGATAACAGAAACGTTCTGTCAGCTTTGCTTACAGTTGGTAAACCTGTCTTTTACTGACAGAATTTTATCTTACAAAAGTGAGATCTGTCCTTCTGAGAAGATACGAATTAAAGAATCCTCTTCTTGAGTTTTTGTGTTCATGAAAAACTACATTGCCAACAAAAAAGTTCTTTGTGCATGTAGCTGCTCAATTTGCAAAAGATATGTTTGTGGTCTCTGGCTCCAAAACTGCAAACCTCTGCAGAGAGGAACAGGCCTAAGCATAATAGTTGAAAAAACTTTTAACTAATTTTAACTGACCATATGCCAGATTTCGGAGTGGTTAGAAGACACATTCATATCTACTGCATGTTTGAAAAGTCTTGCTCCAAATATAGTCTTGTTTAGATACTGACAGGACCTAGCAAAGAGTAATAAAAGCTCATCTACAGTGTATGATTTTTCCCATAGTCCTGGTTGTTCCTCAGGGTGGCTTTGAAGACTCATAAACCCATTCTCCCTTAGCCAAACATAACAAGATAACTTGATTTGAAAACAACTATCTTTCATGCTATTTACTTTTCTCATGCTGCACCCAGAGTATCTTGCAGGCTGGTTTTTACACTAATAAAACCCAGTGGAAGGCATGATTGGGGACCATTAACCTTTAGAACACAAAAAGCTTAAGCTCAAGGAATATTTCTGAGCTGCCTCGTAGTGCTTTGAAGCCACTGCCTCCATCCTTCATCTAAATTGCCTGAATTCATTTTCAGGGCTGATAAACTGTCAAGTGAATTATGAGACATAGGCCTTGGGTTAATTTATAGAAATGCTCCTTCACCGATGCTGAGTAAATCCACCTTTCTTTGTTGACTATACTTGCTTCAGTTTCCAGAACTATCTTATTTTGCCCCATTACAAGCTCTGCATTTCAAATTCTTCCTTCTTCATTCGTAAAAAACTAATTTACTAAACAGATTATTATGAGGGGGATTTTTCTATCACGTGTTTACACTCCTTCAGATACAGTAGTAGCAATACAACATGTAAAAAGATGGCCAAGTTGGCTTATTAATTTTTTTTTAATAAGGTGAGAAAGTCTGTCTCAGAATACTGCCGGTACTTCACCTATCAAAGGTGAGTTCAAAGGAATAATTAATCTTCTATCTTCCCTTATTCAATGGCTAGACAGACTGCAATTTGTGCTTATCTAGCTAGCTGAGTTCAGAGAGAATTACAAGAAAATTCTGTACTAGCCGGTTGCCTTTCACTGTTAGGCTCTGGCTCTTTATTTCCATATATATTTGGTATATGTAATATGGAACAGGAAGAGGTTGGCTGTCCCTTTTTAATTAATTATTTTGCATATTTTATAAACGAGGGAGACAAGTACCTCAAGCTGAGATATTTAGATTGTATTCCCATGAAAATTGCTAACAAAAAAACAATTAATCACTGCCATGTTATGTGTACCTTTGGGTAGCTCTCAGATTGACATTAATGCTCATCTTTAAATATTTTTGTGATTGGACATTCAAATGTATGATGATAACTAGAATATAAGTTGTCTTACTGAGAAAATATGTGAACATATTTCTTTGGAAAGACAGATGTAAGTAACCTTTTTACACTAGTTTTTATTTAGCATATATCATTCTAGTTTCTTAGCACTTCAACTTGGGTAAAATCTACTTACACTTCAATCTTTATAGTATATGCATGATTAGTTCTCAAATCCTGTATCAACAAGATCCTTTTCATGGTAATGGCTGTAAAGACCTCGCATGTATAGCAATTATAGCATAATGTGCCCCTAGAGAATGCTTAGATTTCTTAGTACTATGTAAGCATCTGAAAATCTAAAAGTCCTTGGGAATGAACAGAGTTTACCAGGCAGTCATAGACTGTAAAAGGGACTGATAGAAAGTATTTCATGTTCAGAGAAGGGGCACTATACTTATCACCACATAACTAATAGTTACAGGCTCCATTTTGGTCACTTTACCAAGAAATCTCCATATCTGTGCACCCATTACAATTGTTTTCGGGAATGAAATAAGACTTAGTAAATATGCATCCTATTTACTTCAGCATATCTTACTAAAAAAGCACCACATAAGTATGACATACTGCAAACATTTAATATTTGAAAGCAAAATGCAGAGAATGGTAATGTAAACTCAACAGATATAGCTTCAGAGGTCTTTAAACTTTGTTACATATTTGGCACAAAGAACTGTGAAGTTCTGCAAGGAGAATGATTTTTTTTTTTTCAATTAGAATACTTTGAAGCAAGTTACTTTTTTGCTCTGAGTTTTTTCCTGACCTGAATAATGTGTTCATACTTCAGAAGTGTATTCTGAAACTTAATTCACTCAGCACCGTAGACAATTAGTATTGAAATGGTAAGCATTATTTACTGAGGTCCTGATTTTACAAAGGATAAAATCTTGGAAAGAAAAAACGCACTGCATGCAGAGGAGGGAGATGGAGGAGATAGAGGAGGTGAAAGAGACTGTGGTTGCTTGGCACCACTTACATCCCTACCATGCAGTTCCCACTCCCTGCATTCTGTACACAGGGGTTGTTGGCAGTGCTGTGTTTCTTCACTTTTCTCCCTAAACATCATCAGAACTCCATTCTGTCCAAACAGAGATGCCTTCAGAGCTTATCGTAGGGCCTTGATAGCCCCATGGTAGAGATGTTCTCCACAGTCATAACACAAAGTTCTTACTGACAAAATTATCCAAGTAAGATACACAGCTGCACGTGCATGCAGCAAATCCATCCAGTGCAAACCGTTGTTGCTTTGCACAGTCATGGTCACAGCCTCAGTGAAAGGACTGTTTCTTCTCTAGGTTTTGTGTTGCTCTCACTGTATTGTCCAAGCTTAATAAACAGAATATAATAAGAAGAATGACCAAACATGAGAGGACTAGGGCTATTCAAACATGCTTATTGTAACAATGCATTTCTTTTCTCTTAGTTACCTATGGAAGGTATATTGGGGTCATAAAGACTAAATTGATCGTGTTTTCTAATTAAGAAGAAAATGAGGAAAGAGGCTGAATATTTATTCCAGAATTGCAGTGTACAGTATTTGAAATGCATGACAAGCTACAGTCTTGCTTCCTAATTACTTGGTCCCTGTCACTTCTCATTAACATGTAAATCATGTTATAAACATAGTAAAGGTGGAGTAAAATATGTCCTGAGGGGAGGGGGCATACTGGAAAATTGCTTTGGGCAGTGTGGTGATGAGAGTGTTTCATTTGCAGCTCATCTGTATTCCACTCCCATGGGAAGCTGCATATATGAGATTTAAAGCAATTGTATTTTCTTTGGCCTAGGCTGGAGTGATTGTTGCACTTAAACAAATCAATCTGCAGGTTTTGAATTATCTATAAGAAAATTAGCATGCAAAATCTAAGTCTATCAAAAAGATTGAGAATTCATTTATGAAGTAATTATATTCTTCTTTAAAAAGAAAGAAAAATTTGTTTATGATCCTAGGTGATTGTCCTGAAAATAAGAACATTGTTAATAAGATGGTTTGATTCATAGCAATCCACTAGCAAAAGCCTCTGGGCACCTTACTACATAAAAATGGATTATACAAAAATAAGACAACATTCAGAACATGCACAATTAATTATGCTAATTAGTGAAGTTATTTGAAAACTGGAGATATGACTTCCATAAACTCAATTATCTTTTAGTATCTAATCTTTAATATTTGTAAGAATAATTGTTTCAAAACTAATTCATGCAATAACATTAACACTTTTTACTTACTTGAAGGACTCACATGCTGAAAAGACATCAAGGCCTATAATTTTATTGAGAAAATCAGTTTACGGATATGACTTTGCTCTTAATTTACTTACCTGCCACTGAATGAATGATGAATAGGGTAGAACTAGAAGGTTTTCTTATCAAACACTACACTTCAAAGCTGAGGAAAAATACATACTTTTTAAAAAAAGTAATTGTGGTGCTTTTTTCTCTGTTGACAACTACTCTGGAGGCCTTTATCTGAACAAGAAAACTGAATTTGAAAATTTCACCCTCTTTTTGTAGTCAAATTTCACAATGCTTCATGAATAAAAATATTTGGAATAAATATTATATAGGAATGACTGGCTTATATGTATTTCATTTAGCATTTAACATAGTATCTGATTTAGCTCAAATTTTACTGATCTGGTGAAATGTAGAAAAAAGGGTAATAGAGAAAAAAAAGAGAGGTGAGCACTTAATTTTTTCATTAAAATTAGCCTACAGCACATAATTATATATATTATGTATATATCATATTCTACTGAATGTTTTAGCACTTTCCATATGAGTATGGCAGCATATTTAAAAAAAAGATATTGGCAAGCGATTAGGGGACAGCTGGGACTTTTGGCATGAGGGATGTGTATTTCACACATCTAGAGGTTACTGAGGCATTTAATGTTGAGGAAAGGATGAATTTTCTATCCCATCTTGAGAAAGGGGAAACATTTTTTGTTATTCTGGTGAAGAAGGATCATCTCGTTCCCCAGCTTCTGAGATTTTGACAGCAGCTAGTTTTCCTAGGTCATGCCCCATTATCTGCCATTACATCCACTTACAAGGGATCAGTTGTATCGTTCTACTGAAATCATGTAAGTGCTGTAGTTAGCAATAGCGGAAGTAAAAATACCAGTTTTGATACAAGTTTTTACCAAAATGATTAGGACGTTTGCTTGCCTCTGAGTCATCTTGTTTCAAGAAGTCGGTGCTTCTAGGAAGACATTGTGTTCACATGTTTAGTGTTACCTTCACAGCCAAAAGATCTGGAGATACATATTTTAGCGAATTAAAGTTAAAATTTTAGACACAGCTTATGCAGCATATTTTTAAATTAGATGGCATTACGTTACAATAACCGCTCCTTCATCTCACTTGTGGTTTACTGGACGTTAGGGGCTCTCAAACAAAAAGCAGCTAATGGTCACAGTGAACATGAAGTGAACTTTAAACTTCCTGATTAAAGACAGGTTGAAGAGATTTGAGCAGATGAGAATGACGAGAGAAGAGTTTTGATGAGTGGAGGCAGAAAAGGGACGGTTCTCAGGACTGCTGTATGCAGGGGCACGTGCTGAAATAAAGTTAGTTGTCACCACATTTTTTGGTAGAAGTCAGTGTTAAAAAAATTCTATTGATTATTACAAGAATGAGTTTAGTCGAATGTAAGAAAGGTAATTTCTCTTCAGCTAAAAGTGCTTGCACGCAGACTTGCCTCAGCATACCGGGAGATGAGTTAAAGTGGGGTTAGTCATTGCACCCTGATGTTATTCCCTAAAGAGAGGGAATTTAGTCCATACCTGAAGCAGGATTCTGGCTGAAGGGTCAGAGTCTGTAATTTAGCAACAAACTGATGATAGCATGGATTTAAAGACACTGGTAGACGTGTGTGCTTGAGTCACACAGGAAGAAATGTCTTTGCTCGCAGTGGTGCGAAGAGGGAGGAGGTGGGCAGTGACAAGCCGAGGTTTCCCAGTGGTTATATAAGGCAGCGTCAGGGCAGGAGGAGGGGTGAGGCTGCCGGGGGCCAGCACCCTGGCCGACAGGCAGCTCAGCTGCACTCTCAGCCCAGGTAGATCAGCAAATCCCCCGTGAGGCTGACAGGAAAGGTGGCAATTGCTTTTCCCATCTGCAAGGGCAGCTGGGTGGCAAACGCTGAAGCAGCTGCGAGTCAGCCCCTTTCTGAGCCTCCTGGGGCGTCTGGGTGATGAGGGACAGTACCACGGATAGAAAAAGATGCTTTTTAGCAAGGGCAGGCTAGCGGAGAAAGGGACTCAGAGAAGCTCATGGCTTGTCCTTTGGCACTGCAATCCACGAGTCACTCAACGGCACTCCAGCCAGCAGGCAGCTCCCAGATAGGTCAAGCTGAGAGGCTGTATTGATCATCCATTTCCTTACCCCAATAGTTATTTACCTGCCATCACAACAGCATTTCTCCCTGCCTTCTTCACTGGGTCATAAAAGAGCCTGACTCTAGGAAGAGGCACTTCCCACCGCCCCCTTGACCCATGCCCACCCCAGTTACCTGAGAGCACTTTTGCTCCCCAGAGTATTATTCCCCGACCACCAGCCTTGCAGAGCTAATCTGAAGCGTTTGCTTAGTTGCATATTCCTTGCAAGTGTGCAAACTCTGTCACAGGTTTTTCACAGAGCATCAAGCACAAGG